>NC_092872.1:635519496-635814496 GCF_028372415.1 Notamacropus eugenii
TTCCCCTGGAACTTTTTTCATTTCTACCATCTGAATAACTCTTTGAAAACTACATCTTGATGAAATCATGTGTACCGGATATAGTGAGCTGGAGTCAGTTTATCAACAGCTCAAAGTGGCATTGCTGCAGCAACTCTCTGAGATATAGGTTTCTCTAAGGCTATCCATGTCTTTTCTGCAATCTCTTTGATAGCTTCTTCATCAGGTCTTTGCAGATCTGGGTCATCTGCATTCATACCTTTCCAGCCTATTCCCCTTCCTTAAATCCTTCTATATTCCACCTTTTCTCTTATGTCTGCATGCACACATAGGTGTAGATTTCTTGAAAGAACAGTGACAGCTCAGAAACAGGTTGATAATTCCTTAGAAAAATATATTTGATTGAGAGAAGGAGTATTGTTACAAATCCTGAAAGAAAGGAATTGCTCTAATCCTTTGTAAGCGGCCCACCAGAAATAGGTTCCATTTAGTCTCCCATGAAATTCAGGATAACTGATGTCCAAGTTATGTGTCCTTGGGGACCTAGGCACTGGTTTAGACCTGGTGGGATAAAAATCAAGAGGAACTCTTTTAGGAAGATGTTGATGCTGAAATGATCGAAATAGGTTACAGAGAACACTTCCTGAACTAGAATTTCCAATGAATAATGCATGCTTGGTTATGGTACTCTAACTAGAATTCTGGCAGAAAAATTTGCTGTTCAATAGGCCTGTTTTCACTGTGCTCATGGGACTGGAAGAGGAAAAAAAAAGACAAAAATCACCTCCCCCTCAGTTTTTCCTTTTTTAGCTCAGTATAATCTGCACATATCTGGTTCAGTAACATTCTCTGCTGGAACTGGGCCTTGTGCAGAATGCTTTAGATATCTCCCTCTCCCACCTCTACTTCCACTTTTGTTCTCAGTTAATGTGGTAGACGTCTTTGGTGATAAGAAAAAAAACAAAACAAAAAAAGAAGCATAGATTCAGTGCTTTCATTTTCCTCCAAATTCTATCCTGCCTCCTCCCTCCCCTATACACATCCCTACCTGCCACTGTTGACTATAATAACTCTTATATTTCTAGAAGCACGAGAAGGCAAGGCAACAGGGCATGATATATCCAGTACTGGATAGAGTCAGGAAGAGCTGAGTTCAAATTGTGAGTTAAATGGCCCTAAGAAAGTCACTTAACCTCTCTATGTCTCAGTTTTTCTCATCTGCAAAATGAGGCATCTGGACTCTATGGACTGTAAAGTTCCTCCCAGCTTTCAAACTATGATTCTAAGGACCTAGTGGGAGACCATGGGACTAAATTACCTATCATAAAGTGAATTCCAATACATGTTAGCAGTCACTGAATAAGCTGAACCTTGATTACCTGAAAGGACTTTACTTCTTATATTTCAATAAATCTATCATGTTGTTTATGTAGACATAGACATTCAGGTGTTCCCTCTACCGGTGCACATCTTAACCCATCCAAAGCATCTCATCTTGTTTGACTCTTGCCAGCATTCTCTCATAGTCTCCACAGAGGATCAATCTGACACACTGGTGACCTTCCTGTTTTTTTTTTTAAACATTTTATCTGCATCACATGCCTGGGTTTCTTTATCTCTTACTCTTGTGACATGACCAGCCTACTTCCTTTTCTAATCATATATTTTCTGAGTGATATCCCTGATGCCTCTTGCTTATAACCCATCAATAGAAATGTGTTGTGACCTTTTTAGGTCTACCATGTGCCTCTCTATTGACACGAGTTTTTCATTAGTTAATTAAGTAATTGCATTTTCCAAGCTTTTATTTTTTCCCAGCTGGTGACACAAGATATTTTCTAACTGACTAGAGGAGGAGTCCCAAACTGCCTTTACAATTGTCCATCCTCCGTCATTTCACCGTCATTCTTTTCCTGGTCTGAGCTAGTTGTTGTTGATGTTTATCCTCCATTTTCAAAGAGGATCAATGACATCACAGGGTGATATCTTGACTTACTATGAATTGGATTTAAATGAGGCAGAGTTGGACAAAGCCCTCAGCCTCACTCTCTCTTCTAGAGTCATCAGAGTCCAGTGGCAGGACAAAAGTCAAGATGACTGTCAATGACCTGGGATGCAGTGGATAACCTCGGCATCTTTAATGTTTGACCTCTGCCGTCCCTGTTTATCTATCTTCATGGCCATTAGGACAAAGTGTTTTCATTTGTCCATTCTGCTGGGAGAAGTCTTCACTTGCTTGGGGTAGACATCTCCCCAAACTGATGAGTTTGTGGCCCATCGGTTATCCTCAACCTGATTTAACCCATCTGCCAAGATAGTTTACTGTGTTGTGGCCACTGCACATGTTACAGTTTCTTGGAGCGACAGGGTAGAATTGGCTGAAAGTGGACGCTAAAGGTAGATGAGTAGCTTTGAAAAGAACTCAGCAAGCCCTCATACCACAGGTGCTAGTCTTCCTTGAACACTCACCTACCCCTCTGAGTCAAGACATTTCCATTAGTTGACCAAATATTGGTTTTGTAACCCAAATGAGTAATCTTTAGTTTTGACATATAGTTCCCAGGTTAGATGTGACATATATCGATAGAAAGATGATCCTGGAAGTTGACCAACAGAGGAAAGAGACAAATACTAGATCATATGAAATCAGTCTGAATTTGCACCATTTTAATAACAGATGTTTTGACCTATACCATTTTGTCTCTAAAACATCAGCAGGGCTGACATTTTACGTATATAGTTGGTAAATATATAAGGTACATTGTAGAATAAGACAAATCTTCAAATTTACACACAGAGCATTGACTATGTGTAGAGAAACACTTGGCTCTGAGCAAAGTATTAAATTAATGTAATTTTATTAAGTTAAAAAAGTTAAACTTCAAGTGAATAAAAATGGTTTCGTTTTCAAAAATCCAACAGTGTGTTTTCTATTTATTTCATTTTAACATTAATAGCTAAAAAAACACATTTTAAATGTTAACTTTAAAACAGTTTCTAAATGCAGTAAAAAGTGTTTTCTTATTGTTAATTGCTTTTTAAGTCTTGAATCAAGATTCCTTCTGAACCTGGGCTAATCTTATCTGCCCACTTGCAGATTGGTTGGCCTAAATACATTCACAAAGTCAAAGGAACTGGCTTACAAAGCTTTTCTGCATTATCAAGTTGCACAAAAGGCAAATAACTGGCTAGGATCTGCTAGAAGCAAGTTCAGATATCAGGACAAAGAATGAGCTTTTAGATAAATTACAGATCATTGAGTGTAACCTTTTTGCTTTACAGCTGAAGAAACTAAGACCCCAAGAGTGGATAGGTCACTTGCTCAAGGTCACAAACCTAATTAGTGGAAGATCTAGGTCTTAAATTCAGATTTCCTTTTAGATAGGCAGATTTTAAGGGAAGGAACTTAGTGAGTTCAGAATGCTAGGGAAGAGAAGGAAACGGAGACCTGGTATCTATTAAAACCATACTGAAGAACTAAAGGAACCTCTTATCCTTTTTGCATGATTTATGGAAGATCTCAAGAGCAAAAAAGTACAGATCCAGGGGCACTCAACCTGAGGTTTCAGTGAGTTCCAGCAGGGACTGATTCTATTGGCTCTGTTTAATATTTAGCTCGTGTGAAGAATGAGGTGGAGGTTTATGTGGCAACTATTAAATTTTATGTTCTTCTCAGTATGCTTCCTTGTCTGATGATGAATGTAGCATTTCTTTATTTTTATGTCATCTTGTCGGAATTCCTTACATGAAGCTCTGGGTGATTGATTTGTTAGCCATTAAGTCTGATTTAATGTTTTCATGTGACCTGTTACTGCCATAAGGGTAATAAAGTAGAAAACATTTAAAGGAAGGAAGAAGTTACTATGCCCTAATAAGTCAGTTGAATTCTGCTTTCTCCTCCACTTGTGTACAAGATTACTGGGTCCAAGTATGTGTGTGAGGGCATGCCTATGTGCATACGTGTGTGTGTGTGTGTGTGTGTGTGAGATTCCTTCTCAATATAAACCCAGAAAGGAATCCTGAGGGCATTTTTCCTCCAGAGCTTCTGATAGCTACCTTTCTCATCCTTTATCCAGAGGAAAATACATTAAATTTTGTTATATTATCATTATCATCATTATTGTCATTACTACATTTACTACAATCTTTGGGATAGGTTTCCCGACATCTACTAGAAGCAAAAATGCTCACCCTTTCTAACCTGAATGTCCTGAGTTAGAAAATTAGCCAGGAGACCCGGGCTTTGGTTTTATTTATAACTCAAGATAAAATGTCTGCAGTAAACAGTTTATGGTTTACAAAGCCCCTCTCTTCACAACAGTTTAAACAACGCAGCGGAGAGTCACTCCTCAGTATTACAAATGAGGAAGCAGGAGGCTCAGGGACTCTAGCTCTGGCTTTTCTCTTCAATTCAATAAGCATTTATCAAGTGCCTACTGCATGTCAAGGGTCTAAGCAAAGTACTCAGAATTCAAGAACAAAAACAAAAAGCCTGCCCTCAAAGAGTTCCCGTTTTCACTGGGTTGTGTTGTAAGGATCAAATAAGATATGTGAAGAACATTTTAAACCTTAAGTTTTAGCTTAGAAATGCTAAATATGTACACAGATAAGTAAATAAAGAATAATTGCTGGTGGGGAGAAGGGGCAGGGATATTGTTAACAATGGGATAATTAAGAAAGGTCTTACATAGGAGGTGGCAAAAGTCCAAGTCATAAGGCAACATGCCACTGCTGTTGTTGTCCCAAATGTGTCCATCTGTGGCTGATCAGACCAACATGAACTCAGAATGCTCTACCACAGGTCAGGTACCAATAGTCCATGTGAATATTTGGGGTGGATACTCTAAATTTGTGCATCCTGCATCTTCTTTTTCTCATCTGCCCATTCCACTAGGGGAAGTCTTCACATGCTTGGGTGAACTAACTCATCAATGGGTTTGAGACCCCTTAATTACCCTCAACCCAGTTTAGCCTGTCTGCCAAAATGATTTACTTCAGTGTGACCTATAGCTTCTTGGAGCCACAGGTGAGAGCTGAATGGAACAGGTGAGCCCCAAAAGGGGAAAGCAGCCCTGAAAAGGGCTCTACATGGCACTGTGGGGTTCACAGGAACATTATAGCTAAGTTGTGAAGCAAGCAGGTCAAGAAGAAAATACTATAAGCAACTGGAAAAAGACAATTTAAATTCTGTGGAGCTAGAGTCAGGATAACAAGACTTAGAAGCTTCTATATTAAAAGACCAAAGGGCATGGAACATGACATTTTGAAGAGCAAAGAAGCTGGGTTTGCAACCAAGAATAATTTACCCAACAGAGCTAAGTGTAATCCTGCATGGAAAAAATGAATATTTAATTAATTAGAGGACTTTCAGGTATTTGTGAGGAAAAGAAAAGAACTGAACAGAAAATTTAACCTACAAGAATAAGGAGAAACATAAGAAGGTAAACATGAAAGTCCAGTTATAAGGGATTTGATAAGGCAAAACTTTTTACTTATATAGCAAGAATGCTGTCATTACTAGAGTAGTTTGAAAGAGTGTACAAAGATAGAAGGCTTGGTACTGAGTAGAGTATGATTGGATGATCCTAAAAAATGAAGTTGCACAGGGAAAAATAAAATGGAGCAATTATCTCATACAAATGAGGCATGAATGGGAGAACTGTTAAAGTGGAGGGCAGAAAGGGGTAGAGGACTGGTAGTGTTAGAATTTTATTCTCATGAAAATTGGATCAAAGAGGGAATAGCATATACATCTGAAAGGGTATAAAAATCTTAACTTACAGAGAAATATGAGGGTGAGTGGGGAGCATAAGGAGGGACTTTTAGAAAACTGCAAATCAAGAAAGAGGAGAGTAAGAAGGGAGGATAAGGGAGGGATTCTTAGAAGGGGTGTGGATTAGGGAGGCAGAGGTCAGGGCAGTGTAAAAAGAGGAGAGAAGGTTAAACAATAAGGGCAATACACAACTATTAAGTATAACTTTGAATGTGAATGGGATGAACTCATCCATAAAATGGAAATAGATAGCAGAATGGATTAAAAACTGGAATTCAACAATATGTTGTTTACAAGAAACACATTTAAAAATAAGAGATAAACATAGAGTAAAAATAAAGAGCTGAAATAGAATTTATTATGCTTCAGCTGATGCAAAAAAGAGGGTAGCAATCATGGTCTCAGACAAAG
The DNA here is from genome assembly GCF_028372415.1 of Notamacropus eugenii. Taxonomy (NCBI): domain Eukaryota; kingdom Metazoa; phylum Chordata; class Mammalia; order Diprotodontia; family Macropodidae; genus Notamacropus; species Notamacropus eugenii. Next base: position 635,525,660 of record NC_092872.1, read on the forward strand.
TTGAAGACAAAGTAGATTTAATTAAAAGAGGCAAATAGGGAAACTACATTATAATAAAAGGCTCCATAGATAATGAAGTAATATCAATAAAAACCTATATACATCAAATGCTATAGCATTTAAATTTTTAAAGGAAAAACTAAATGAATGATAGGTGGAAATAGAGAGCAAAACCATTATAGTGGAGTACTTCAACTTTCTCTTCTCAGAACTAGATAAATCTAACCAAAAAATAAGTAAGAAAGGAATTAAAGAGATGAATAGAATGTTAGATAAGCTAGATGTGATAGATGTCTGGAGAGAACTGAATGGAAATAAAAAGGAGTATACATTTTCCTCAGTGGTACATAATACCTTCACAAAAATTGATCATATATTAAGACATAAAAACTTTATAGTTAGGTACAAAAAAGCAGAAAAACTAAATGTATCCTTTTCAGATCATAATGCAATAAAATTAAATTTAATAAAATATGTCTAATAATAACACAAACTTAAAAATAATTACAAATTAAATAACCAAACTTTAAAGAATGAGTGGGTTAAAGAACAAGTCACTGAAACAATAAATAATTTTATTAAAGAGCATGATAATAATGACACAGCATACCAAAACCTATGGAATTCAATTAAAGCAGTAATCAGAGGAAAATTTATATCTCTAACTGATTACACCAATAAGATAAAGAACAGACCAATGAATTCAGCATGCAATTTAAAAAATTAGATAAAAAAACAAGTTAAAATTTCCAATTAAACTCCAAATTGGAAATCCTAAAAATTAAAGATTAATAAAAATTAATGTAAGAAGACCATTGAATTAATGAATAAAACTGGGAGTTGGTTTTATGAAAAAAAGTCAATAAAGTAGATAAACCATTGGTCAATATGATATTAAAAAGAGAGATGAAAACCAAATCACTAGTATTAAAAATAATGAATATGATGAATATACCACTAATAAAGATGAAATCAAAGTAATTATTGGGAGTTATCTTGCTCAATTATATGTTAATAAATTAAACAATTTAAGTAAAATGGAAGAATACTTACAAAAAACGAACTGCCCAGATTAACAGAAGAGGAAATAGAATATCTAAATAAACCTATTTTATTTATTTTTTTTTTCTTTTTTTTTCTTTTTTTTTTTTTCAGATTAATATATTTTTTTTTATTATTAAATTTATTTATTTAACTTTTAACATTCATTTTCACAAAATTTTGGGTTACAAATTTTCTCCCCTTTTATCCCCTCCCCCCCCAAACACCAAGCATTCTAATTGCCCCTATGACCAATTTGCTCTCTCTTCTATCATCCCTCACCGCCCTTGTCTCCATCTTCTCTTTTGTCCTGTAGGGGCAGATAGCTTTCTATACCCCTTTACCTGTTTTTCTTATTTCCTAGTGGCAAGAACATTACTCGACAGTTGATCCTAACACTTTGAGTTCCAACTTCTCTTCCTCCCTCCCTCCCCACCCCTTCCCTTTGGAAGGCAAGCAATTCAATATAGGCCATATCTGTGTAGTTTTGCAAATGACTTCCATAATAGTTGTGTTGTATAGGACTAACTATATTTCCCTCCATCCTATCCTGTCCCCCATTACTTCTATTCTCTTTTGATCCTATCCCTCCCCATGAGTGTCGACCTCGAATTGCACTCTCCTCCTCATGCCCTCCCTTCTATCATCCCCCCCACCCTGCTTGTCCCCTTATCCCCCACTTTCCTGTATTGTGAGATAGGTTTTCCTACCAAAATGAGTGTGCACTTTATTCTTTTCTTTAGTGGAATGTGATGAGAGTAGACTTCATGTTTTTCTCTCACCTCCCCTCTTTATCCCTCCACTAATGAGTCTTTTGATTGCCTCTTTTATGAGAGATAACCTGCCCCATTCAATTTCTCCCTTTCTCCTCCCAATATATTTCTCTCTCACTGCTTGATTTCATTTTGTTTTAAAGATATGATCCCATCCTATTCAATTCACTCTGTGCACTCTGTCTCTATGTATGTGAGCGTGTGTGCATGTGTAATCACACCCAGTACCCAGATACTGAAATGTTTCAAGAGTTACAAATATTGTCTTTCCATGTAGGAATGTAAACAGTTCAGCTTTAGTAAGTCCGTTATGACTTCACTTTGCTGTTCACCTTTTCATGGTTCTCTTCATTCTTGTGTTTGAAAGTCAAATTTTCTTTTCAGCTCTGGTCTTTTCATCAAGAATACTTGAAAATCCTCTATTTCATTGAAAGACCATTTTTTCCCCTGAAGTATTATAGTCAGTTTTGCTGGGTAGGTGATTCTTGGTTTTAGTCCTAGTTCCTTTGACTTCTGGAATATACTGTTCCATGCCCTTCGATCCCTTAATGTAGAGGCTGCTAGATCTTGTGTTATCCTGATTGTATTTCCACAATACTTGAATTGTTTCTTTCTAGCTGCCTGCAGTATTTTCTCCTTGACCTGGGAACTCTGGAATTTGGCCACAATGTTCCTAGGAGTTTCTCTTTTTGGATCTCTTTCAGGCGGTGTTCTGTGGATTCCTTGAATATTTATTTTGCCCTGTGGTTCTAGAATCTCAGGGCAGTTTTCCTTGATAATTTCATGAAAGATGATGTCTAGGCTCTTCTTTTGATCATGGCTTTCAGGTAGTCCCATAATTTTTAAATTGTCTCTCCTGGATCTATTTTCCAGGTCTGTTGTTTTTCCAATGAGATATTTCACATTATCTTCCATTTTTCCATTCTTCTCTCTTTGTTCTGTGATTTCTTGGTTTTGCATAAAGTCATTAGCCTCCATCTGTGCCATTCTAATTTTGAAAGAACTATTTTCTTCAGTGAGCTTTTGAATCTCCTTTTCCATTTGGCTAATTCTGCTTTTGAAAGCATTCTTCTCCTCATTGGCTTTTTGAACCTCTTTTGCCAATTGAGTTAGGCTAGTTTTCAAGGTGTTAATTTCTGCAACATTTTTTTGGGTCTCCCTTAGCAGGGAGCTGATCTGCTGTTCATGCTTTGACTTCATGTCTCTCATTTCTCTTCCCAGCTTTTCCTCCACCTCTCTAACTTGATTTTCAAAATTCTTTTTGAGCTCTTCCATGGCCTGAGCCCATTGGGTGGGCTGGGACACAGAAGCCTTGATTTCTGTGTCTTTGCCTGATGGTAAGCATTGTTCTTCCTCATCAGAAAGGAAGGGAGGAAATGCCTGTTCGCCAAGAAAGTAACCTTCTATAGTCTTATTTCTTTTCCCTTTTCTGGGCATTTTCCCAGCCAGTGACTTGACCTCTGAATATTTTCCTCACCCCCACCTCACCTCCTGATCCTCCCAGCCCGTGTTTGTGGTCTGAGATTCAAATGCTGCTTCCAGCCTCAGGGCTTTTGGCGGGGGCAGGGCTGCTATTCAGTATGAGATTATGTTCTGGTGCTGAGATCGGGGCAGGGCCACCTCTCAGGCTCAGTTCCCTCAGGGGGTTTATGCACAGACCTTCCGCAATGGATTCAGGCTCCCGCCCGCTTGGGGAGCCCCTGTCTGCAGCCGCCTCTCAGCTTCTACCTCCCGGGGGGGGCCTGTATTATGGGGGCACCCCACTCCCCTCTCGACCCGCCAAAGAGACTCTCTCACCCACCCCTGTCACCTGTGGGTCGAGGGACTTGTGCGGCCGCTGGAGATCCCGTCCCTGAAGCCTGCTCGGATCTGTTTCTCTCGGTGCCGCAGCCGTGGCCGCAGCAGGTCTGGGCTGGGCTTTGTGTCTGCAGCGCGACGGACCTTTTGTGAGAGGTTTGCAGATCCCTCTGTGGGTGGAGGGACCCGCGTGGCCGCTGGAGATCCTGTCTGTGAAGCCTGCTCGGATCTTTTCCTCTCGGTGCCGCGGCCGCGGCAGGGCTGCACTCAGCTCCCAGTCCCGGCGCCCAGTCCGCAGCGCGAAGGACCCCCCGCGAGAGGTTTGCAGGTCTCTCTGGAACAGAAATCTCCCTCGCTCCAATGTTCCGTGGCCTCTGGGTGCGGAATTCGCCGTGAGTTACTTCCCTGTAGCCATTCTATGGGTTGTGGGTTCAGAGCTATGTGTATGTGCGTCTTTCTACTCCGCCATCTTGGCTCCGCCCCCCCAATAAACCTATTTTAGAAAAAATAATTAAACAGGCCATAAATCAGCTTCCTAAGGGGGAAAAAAACAGCAGAACCAGCTGAATTAATAAGTGAATCCTACCAAACATTTAAAGGTCAACAAATTCCAATATTAAATAAATTATTTGAATAGCAAAGGAGTCCCACCAAGTTCCTTTAATGAAACAAATATTGTCCTCACACCTAAATCAGAAAGAGCAAAAATAGAGAAAGAAAATTATAGATAACCTTATTAATGAATTTGGACGCAAAAATCCTAAATAAAATACTGACTACAAGACTACAACAGTATATCACAAAGATTATACGTTATGACTAACTGGGATTTATACCAGGAATGCAGAGATGGTTTAACTTGAGGAAAACTATTAACATAATTGATTATATCAATAACAAAAGTAGCAATGCTTTTGACAGAATACAACACTCATTCCAGTTAAAAACACTTGAAAACATAGGTATAAATAGATATTTTCCTTAAAATGATAGGAATCATCTATCTAAAACCATTAGCAAGCATTATTTTCAACAGAGATAAGACAGAAGTTTTCCCAATATGATCAGGAGTGAAACAACGATACTTATTATCAACAATTATATTCAATATTATATTCAGAATTCTAACAATAGCAATAAGAAAAGCAAAAGAAATTGAAGGAATTCAAATGAGCAATGAGGTAATAAAACTATCTCTTTTTGTAGACAATATAATGATATATTTGGAAAAACCTAGAGATTCAACTAAAATTCTAATTAAAATAATTAATAATTTTATCAAAGTAGCAGGATATAAAATAAACCCTACATTTCTACATATCAAACCAACAAAACCTAGCAAGAAGAGACAGTAAAAGATATCCTGTTTAAAATAGCCCAAGAGTATACCCGCCCAGACAAACCCAGGAACCACATAAACACAATTTCAAAACATTTTTATACTAATAAAGTCAGATTTAAATAAATGGAAAAATATTAATTGTTCATGATTGGGCAGAACTAATATAATAAAAGTGACAATTCCACCTTAACTAATCTACTTATTCAATGCCATCACAATTAATTAACAAAAAATTATTTTATTGAGCTAGAGAAAAAACAAAATTCATCTGAAAGAACAAAAGGCCAACAATATCAAAGGAATTAAAGAAAAAATGTAAAGGAAGGAGATATAGTAGCACCAGATTTAAACTATATAATAAGATGGTAATTATCAAAGCTATCTTGTACTGGCTAAGAAATATAAAGGTGAATCAGAGGAATGGAATAGATATATAATACATAGTAGCGAATGATTATAGTAACCTTGTGTTTGACAAATGAAAAGATTTAAGTTTGTGGGATAAGAGTCCACTATATTACAAAAGCAAAATTATTGGGAAAACGAGAAAGCAACCTGGCAAAAACTGGGTATAGATCCAATATATTTCACCATTTACCAAGATAAGGTCAAAATGGCTATGTGATCTAGATATAAACAAAGTTATCATAAGTAAATTAGAAGATCATGGAACATATTATCTATCAGACTTACGAATAAGAGAAGAATACATGAATAAACAAGAGATAACATTGTAAGATGTAAAATGGATAACTTTGATTACATTAAATTTAAAATGTTTTATACAAATAAAACTAATATGGCCAAGCTTAGAAGGAAAGCAGAAAGCTGAGGAAGGAAAATGTATAGACAATTTCTCAGATAAAAGTCTCATATCTCAAATATATTGAAAATGCTGTCAAATTTATAAGAATATGAGTCATTCCCCAATTGATAAATGGTCAAAGTTTATAGCAGGCAGTTGTTGGAAGATAACAATCAAAGCTATATTTAATCATATGATAAAATGCTCTAAATCATTATTGACTAGAGAAATGCAAATTACAACAACTTTGGTATGCCATTTTACATCTATAAAAAATGATAGAAGGGAGGGGATGTGGAAAAAAATTGGGCACCAATACACCAAACTGATCTAACCATTTTGAAGAGAAAACTGGAATTATGCCCAAATTGTTATAAAACTGTGTATACCCTTTGACTCAGCAATATCTCTATTAGGTCTATTTCTCAAGATAATCAGGGAAAAAAGAAAAGAACCTATAAGTTCTAAAATATTTCTGGTAGCTCTCTTTGTAGTGGCAAAGAACTGGAAATTAAGGGAATGCCAAGCATTTGGGGAATGGGAAGTTGTGGTATATGGCTGTGATGGAATAGTACTGTGTGGTACTGTGCTGGATTTAGAAAAACATGGAAAGACTTGCATGAAATAATGAAGAGTGAAATGAGCAGAATCGAGAGAATGTTGTATACAGTAACAGCAATATTGTTCTAAGAATAAATGTGAATGACCAAATTATTCTGAGTATTATAAATACTTAAATCAATTACAAAGGACCTACGAAGGAAGATGCTATCCACTTCCTGAGAAAGAACTGATAAATATGATTTTACAGTATGGTTTTACATATATATATATATATATATATATATATATATATATATATATATATATATATGTCAAATGATAACCTTATAGCAAAAAAATAAATTAAATTAAATGTTAAAAAAAATGAAGTCAACATGGAATAGGGGCAGGAATGTTGGATTTGGTATCAAATGTTGTTGGCTCAAATTGTATATTCAAAATACAATTGTTCAATTGCTCAGCTGTGTCCAACTCTTTGTGACCCCGTGGACCATAGCACTCCAGCACTTTGTATTCTCCACTCTCTCCCAAAGTCTGTCCAAGTTCATGGTCATTGTTTTCATGGCACTATCTATCCATCTCATCGTCTTTCATCCCCTTTTCCTTTTGCCTTCAATCTTTCCCAACATCAAAGTCTTTTCCAACAAGTTCAGTTTTTTCATTTTGTAGCCAAAGTACTTAAGCTTCAGCTTTAATGTTTAGCTTTCTAGTGAATAGTCTGAATTAATTCCTTTTAAGTATTGATTTGATCTCTTTGCTATCTAAAGGACTTTCAAAAGTCTTCTCCAGCACCACATTTTGAAAGCATTGATTCTGTGGTGCTCAGCTTTCCTTATTGTCCAATTCTCACAGCTATCCAAAGCCATAGAGCTTTGACTATATGGACCTTTCTTGGCACAGTGACGTCTCTACTTTTTAATATGCTGTCCAAATTTGCCATAGCTTTCTTTCCAAGGAGCAAGCGTCTTTAAATTTCATGACTGCAGTCACCCTCTGCAGTGATCTTTGGGTCCAAGAATTTAAAACCCAACACTGCTTCCATTCTTCTCCCTCTATTTCCCAGGAAATGATGGGACTAGTTGCCAAGATATTAGTTATTTTTTATCTTAAATTTCAAGCCAGCTTTAACGTTCTCCTCTTTCATCCTTGTCAGGAGACTTTTTAATTCCTCTTCACTTTCTGATATAAGATTGATATCATCTGCACATGTGAGATTGTTGATATTTCTCCTGGCAGTCAACCTGAATTCCAGCTTTTGATTCATCCAGCCTGAAATTTCACATGTTGTACTCTGCATATAAGTGAAATAAATAAGGTGACAGTATATAGCCTTGTTGTACTCCTTTCCCAATCTTAAACTAATCAATTGTTCCATGTTTGGGTCTAATTGTTTCTTCTTGACCCATATATAAGTTTCTCAGAAGTCAAGTGAGATGATCTGGTACTTCTATCTCTTTGAGAACTTGTCACATTTTGTTGTGATCCACACAGCCAAAGGCTTTAGTGTGGTCAAAGAAGTTTTTCTGGAACTCCCTTGCTTTCTTCATAATCCAGAGAATGTTGGCAATTTGGTTTCTAGTTCGTCTGCCTCTTAAAAAACTAATCTGCTCTTCTGGTAATTCTCAGTTCACATACATGCTGCAGTCTAGCTTTGCAGAATCTTAAGCATAACCTTGCTGGCATTGTTTGATAATTTGAATATTCTTTGCCATTATTCTTCTTTAGGATTGGCATGTCAAATGATCTTTTCCAATCTGGTGGCCACTGCTGAATTTTTCCAAGTTTGCTGGCATGCTGAGTGAAGCACTTTGACAGCCTCATCTTTCAGTGTTTTAAATAACTGAGCTGAAATTCTATCACCTCCATCATCCATATTATTAGCAATGTTTGCTGAGGCCCATTTTTTTGCATGAAACATTTAATTGATATCTCTAATTTTCTTGAAGAGATCACTCTCTTTCTCATTCTATTGTTTTCTTCTATTTCTTTGCTCATTTAAGAAAACCTTATCTTTTCTTGCTATTTTCTGGAATTCTGCATGAAGTTGGATATATCTTTCCCTTTCTCTTTTACCTTTTGCTTTCCTTCTTTCTTAGAACAACCATTTTGCTTTCTTCTTCTTTTTTTCTGGAATTTTTTTTGTTGTTGCCTCTTGTACAATATTGAGAACTTATATCCATAGTTTTTCAGGCACTCTACCAGGTCTAACCCCTTAGTTTTATTCATCACCTCCACTTCATATTCATAAGGATGTTATTTAGATCATAACTATATGGTCTGATGATTTACTCTGTTTTCTTCAATTTAAGTCTGAATTTTGCAATAAGAAGCTCACAAACCGAGCCACAGTTAGCTCCTTTGGCCTCTTCAGCATCAGTGGTTGGGGTATGGACTTGTACTGCTGTGATTTTGAACATTTTTCCTTGGAGTCAAACAGAAATCATTCTATCATTTTTGAGATTATACCTCAATACTGATTTTCTCATCTTTTCATTGGCTATGAGGTCTACTCCATTTTTTTCTAAGGGATTCTTGCCCACAATAGTATGTTCAGTGAACACTTGAATTAAATTCATCCATCTCCATCCATTTAAGTTCACTGACACCCAAGATGTCAATGTTTAATCTTTCTATCTTCTGTTTGACCACATCTAGCTTACCCTGGTTCACAGATCTTATATTCCAGGTTCCTATGCAATAGAGATCTTGATGGCATCAGGATTTTTTTTTTGTCACCAGAAGCATCGACAGCTATGCTTCCTTTTGGTTTTGGCCCAGCTCTTTCATTAGTACTAGAATTACTTGCAATTGTCCTGTCCTCTTCCCCAGTAGCATGATGGAATCCTTCCAACCCGATAAGCTCATCTTCCAACATCATCTCTTTTATCATTATAGTACTGTTCATGGGGTTTTCATGCAAAGACACTGGCAGGGTTTGCCATTTTCTTCTTCAGTGGATCACCTCTTGTAAGAACTCTCCACTATGACCTCTGTCTTGCGTAACTTTGCACAGCATAGCTCACAATTTTATTGAACTTCACAAGCCCCTCTGCTAGGACAAAGCAGTGGTATAGTGGGAAGGGGGCAAAATACAATTACTACTTGTAATATACAGGCATACATACATATACATATTTATAATATATGTACATGTGTGTAAATATGTATGGATTTATACACATACACACACAAATGAGTATGTGTATGTGTGTGCACGTGCATAGTGCTCCCCTTTACAGAATGTAAGCTACTTTAGAGGAGGTGACATTTCAGTTGTCTTTGTATTCCCATCACCTGACACAGTATCAGACACATAGGAAAGAAAAACAAAGATGGAGACAGAGGCAGAGACGGAAAGGACATGCGAATAGATATACAGGTAGAGATAGAGAAAGTTTTTGAATATAGGAAGTATAGGAATTCTTAAGTCATCACTGCATTTCACAAAATATTGCCTATTGCTTTAAGAGAACAGATATGTATACAAAATCTCTGTTAGTCTGTCTATTTCTCCCTTTTTTTCCCACCCCCCATAGGAAAAAATGGCAGATTTATTTGTGTAGTTGTACAACTAAGAACCTAAAGAACCAACCTAAAGAAATTCCAAAATCCTATTTTTGGCAGTTTTTTCATCTCTATGCCTAAGGTGGAGATCCTATTGCCAGTCATGCCTGTTAAATGCCAGCAAAATTTGTAAACTAAAAAAAAGAACAAAGTAAAGTGAAAATCATTCAAGGATAGAATAATTCATTTAGGGCAGCTAAGTGATACAGTGAATAGAGCACTGGACCTGGAGTCAGGAAAATCTGAGTTTAGATCTGGCCTCAGACACTAGCTGTGTGACCCTGGGTACATCACTTAACCCTTATTTCTTTCAGTCTCCTATCTGTAAAATGGGGACACACTAGAAAAGGAAATGGCAAATCACTTCAATATTTTTGCCAAGAAAACCCCATAGACAAAGTCCATGGGGTCCTATAGAGTTGGACATCACTGAACATCAACAGCAACAAGAAGAAAGAGAGATGAAGGGGAAGAGAGAGACAGAAATAGAAACAAAGTTGGGTAGAGAGGTGAGCAAGGAGAGAGAGAGAGAGAGAGAGAGAGAGAGAGAGAGAGAGAGAGAGAGAGAGAGAGAGAGAGAGATGGAGAGAGAGTGAGAGAGATGGAGAGAGAGATATAGACAGAGAGAGAGACACAAAGAGATAGAGACAGAGAGAGACACACACACAGAGATGGAGAGACACACAGAGATAGAGAGAGAGAGAGGGGGAGAGAGATAGAGACAGAGAGACACACAGAGAGAGGAGAGAGAGACAGACAGAGAGAGAGAGATGGAGAGAGAGAGGAGAGACAGAGAGATAGAGAGAAAGAGATGGAGGGAGAGAGATGGAGAGAGAGGCAGAGAGAGAGAAGAGAGGAGAGGAGAGAGAGACAGAGACAGAGAGACAGAAACAGAGAGAAAGACAGAGAGAGACAGAGACAGAGAGATAGAGACGGAGCAACACAGAGAGAGAGAAAGAGGAGAGGAGAGAGAGAGACAAGCAGAGACATAGAGACAGAAAGACACAGAGAGAGAGATGGAGAGAGAGGGAAAGAGAGAGAGAGAGGGAGAGAGAGAGAGAAAGATGGAGAGAGAGAGGCAGAGAGATAGAGATGGAGAGACACAGAGAGAGAGAGACAGAGAGACAGACAGAGAGAAAGACAAAGAGAGAGAGAAAGAGAGAGAGAGACAGAGGGAGAGAGAGAGACAGAGATAGAGATGGAGAGAGAGGAGAGGAGAGAGACAGAGAAAGAGAGAGAGACAGAGAGACAGAGATGGAGAGACACACAGAGAGAGAGGAGAGGAGACAGAGAAAGAGAGAGAGACAGAGAAATAGAGATGGAGAGACACAGAGAGAGACAGACAAAGAGACAGAGAGAGAGAGAGAAAGAAAGAGAGAGAGAGAGAGAGAGAGAGAGAGAGAGAGAGAGAGAGAGAGAGAGAGAGAGAGAGAGAGAAAGAGGAGTTAGGGAGGGCTAAGTTGTCCACATGTCTGTTGAAGGTTTTTGGAGTTGAAAGCTGCTAAAAGAAAATAGAGCCAGAAGAGGAAAGAGGAGGGCTGTAGATGGTGGTGATGCAAATCGCCTCTCGCAGTCAAAGACAGATTCCTGTAGAGTCCCCTTTGCTCAGTTTCCCCCAGTGCCATGGCAGGTGTTGGAAATTAGCCCTGGGAACAATATACTCCCCCAAGAGACCTTGAGGAGCCTGAGGATGCCTGATGCACTATCCTTCCAAGCTCATTTTGGGACCCACCTTCTAGCAGAGGACCTGTGGTGGGACATCCTGGCTAAAGAGTAGCAAAAGTCATCCTCCAGCAGGCAGGGATTATCTGAGGAAGCCAGTGACACAGGTATGCTTGTGCACTATGACCTTTGCAACTGGATGGATTCATTTTATGATAGTGAAGAAGACAAATAATTCCTCTCCATCAGCCCTTAAGGATAACCACTGCAGGAAACACAGTCAAGTGCATATGTCCCTATTGTGGCCTTTTCTGAAAGGTACTGGAGAATTCCTAACCCCTGAAAGCTACAGCAACTGGATAAGAAACAGTTACAATATAATTGGGTATGGGATTTTGAAGTGCCCCACAAAGAGATCTGAAAAGTACAGATTTAAAGCTGTCACCTTGAGAGATTAAGATTTGAAAGGGTGTTTCTTTTTGTCATTTCCTTTTCTCGGGTTCTCTCCCAATCATTCCATCTCTCTTTACACAATTTACACAGGAAGGTTTGAAATGTTCCGCATTTAAAGACTTGAGGAAAAATCAGTTAATTCAGTATGACCAACTTTATATTCACTGGCCTCACATGCGTTCTCTCACTGGGGAGAAAAAAGCATGTCAGGGAGATATATTGCCACGGGAGGAACATAACAGGCTCAAATATAATTGCTCATTTTTACACATCCCCTGTGTCCTACTGGAGTAGATTACTTAGGGAGCAGCCCATTTAGCACACACTCACCTCAGACACAGATGGCCCGCATATGCCTCTTCTGGTTAGAACAGGTTTCCCCCAGTCCCTAATACACATCACACTCCCAGTAATACCAACCCCCTGCAGGCAAGTTGGACTGCTGACCCCAGCCACCTTGAGCTGCTCATGATTCTTGGGCTCCTGGACTCTGGGCAAAACAAACAGAACAAAAAAGAAACCGTTTCTAAGATTGACAGCATGAAGCTCTCTAATAAATGTCCAGAAAAATATGTGTTGTAAGGGGGCAAATTAATCTATTTCCAATTACTTTAATGTCAGAATAGCTAAACTCAATCTCCAGGACTATTTAGCTGTAGAAAAAAAATGAGCCTGAACTACAGAATGGGAAAGGAAGGATTGACTCAGATTCAGAATTGTAATTGGGAAGTCTGGAACCCACAGAAAATTCATTTGAGGGGGAATAGTGGGAAAAGGAGAGCAAGAACAAACTATATTTCACCCTGGCCATGCAATCATTCCAGGAGACTACGCATCTTATCCCCCATAAATTCTGACCCTAGCCTCCAAGGTACAATGAAGGTAGAAGATAGGATGGAGTCATGATGAGGAAAAGTGACTAGAAAGGGTCTGGGACTTTTAGGGAGAAGCTGTCTGTCACATAATCAGTGGAGGACCATGAGGCATGGATTCATGAGGCTAGAGGAACACTATAAGGAAGCACCACGTTCCCTTAAATATTGATGCCCTAGGAAAAAGCTCCAGATACCTACCCTAGTTGTGGCTCTGTAAAGTGGACATGAACAAAAAAGTTTTGGCTCAAAGACTGTCTGGGAACAGACAGATGTAGGAGACGGAGTCTATGTACTGTTACCATAGCCAGATAACTTGTAGGCATGATTGGAGGGGTACAGAGAGCCACCCTGATTATTGTCCTTCCCTTCTTGCCACAGAATCTGAAATTCTATCTATTCTTTAGGGCTTTCTAAAGACGTGAATTTCAGCAGAGCCAAGACAATGTTGCCTAAAAAGAATAACACATTAGCAGACTAATACATTAACAAAGTTTAGTTTACCAGATTAATCTATTTTCACTCATTGTCACCCAACAGATCACAAGGCCTTGAAGCAATAGGCCACAAAAAGATAAGCTTCTAGAGCAGGCTAGGAGTCAGGGCATTATTAGTTTGCCTTATTAATATTTTTTCCATCACTTTCTTAAGTCCAGACGATAAATAAAACAACAAAGCAAACCCTGATTTTCAGCATTTGGCAATTTCAGAGGTATAAATGCTTGCCCTGAAAATGTAACAATAAGCCTTCATGAGCTTCTTGATGCTGACTCTAGCATGCCCCTGCTTGGAAGGCACCTTAGCCATCATCTCATCTAATCCATACCTGAACAAGAATCCCCTCTATAACATATCAATCATTTGTCCAGGACTTTTTATATATCTATCAAATGGTCATCTGTTCTTTGCTTAAAGATCTCTAGTGAAGGAGGTTCCTCTGCTTCCCAAGTCAGCTCATTCCATTTCATTTTTGAATAACTCTAAGTGTTCCACCAAGGCTACCCTTTACTACTTCATGACCTCTAACATTTGTTCCTGGTTCTGCCCTCTGGGGCTAAGCAGAATAAATCTATTTGCTCTTCCAATACCTGTTTCATCCTAAATCTTCTAAGGGCTAAATACCTTGAATTTTCTCAACTGGTTCTAAAATGTTTTCACCAAACCTCATATGGCAGAATCTTGAGGCCCTTCACTATGCTGCCTGTCTTCTGTTGGATGTGCTCTGGATCATCAACACCCTTCCTAAAATGTAAACATAATGCTTTACAAAAGAGCTTTTGTGTCATAATTTAAGTATAGTGACACACCCAAAATCATAATCTAGTTTCTGAGTCACTTAATGTAAATAGACTTAATGGGACACCATGTTCTAAGATTAGATGATGAAAAATGTAAACATTATACTAACTTGTGAGATGAAACTGACCTCAAGAGGAGCAAAATGTGTCTGGGTGTTAATAAATCTCACAAACCTTGGTTTAGCATTTGGAAGAGGAGCTATGAGCACAGGGATTCATTGTGTTTGGGAAAAGACTGTCTGTGATCTCAAAATGCCAGCTATTAAGTAGCTTTACATCTGAGATGGAATTTACTCTACTGAGATCAGGGACTTGACCTCTGTATGCTCAGGCATGCAAACATAATTACCATTGCTGTAATCTAATTATAAAGGGTACACATGATATGTAGAGCAGAATCCTACAGGGCTGGTTAAATGATGATGATCAACTGTTTTCTATTTTCACTGAAGATACAACAGGAGAAAATGGCAGTGACCTATAATATAAGGCATTAAGTTTAGAAAGAAAGATTAATTTTGTGACAGAAAGGGCATTTAAATTTTAGAATGAGTTCTTGAAGGAGGTCATGGAATCAATCTTCTCCGTGAGTCTTTAAAATAAAAGATGCATAGCTTCTTTGGTGGTTTGGTTATAGCCCAGTAAAGGTAAGAGGATAGCTACAAAGGGTAGGGGAAGGTAAACTAAATGATCTCTTTGAAAGTCCCTTCTAGCTGTAGGATTCTGTACTTTGGGGAAGGAATCCTTTGAGCTGAGAAAGTAATCCCTCATGCAAATCTATGAAAGATTTCCTTATGTGGCTTTATGCAATTCTGGACTCCATCATATTAAATCAAAATTATTCAAAAGACTGCTAAAATGGTAGAGTGAAATAATTCTAGGAGGTTAGTTTCAGCTTTGCCTTATCTTTTTTTTGGATCCTGCAAAGAATCTGTCCTTGACCCCTTGCTATTGAACATTTTTACCAGTGACTTGGATAAAAGCATAGAAAAGCATAGATAAGATACATTCATGTTTCCTAGGCAGTGAACATCATTTTATTTAGCAAATTAAGGCATATTCTCTCCATGGTATCCTTTCCTCCCAATCTCCTTTCAACATTTTGGGTAGGTCTTTTTTTGAAAGACATTGGGCTAATCAATCAATAAGAATGTATTAGTATTTATTAAGAACTATGCTAGTTCTTAACATATGCTCCTTATTCAGGGAGTTTACAATCTGCTAGAATATAACCTAAATGAGGCATTTTTTTTTTACTCAGAACTTCTGTAAATGAATTTACAAAATTTTACAGAATTTAAGGTTCCAGTGAGGAACCTTAAGAATGTGTTCCTTGTTTTCTAAATCTTCTCTTATTCAAATGGACTTTAGAAATGGAGTTGGGAAATACCAAGTTACTAAGTGTATTTACCTGAAGTATCAACTACTTATAACACATTGCTGATACCCAGAAAAAAGCAAGTTAAAAGTTTTTAGGATAATTTATTACTCTAGTTAGGGCTAGAAGACAGTTATAAAAAATTATAGTGATATACTAATTAGAAGAAATGTGATCTTGGATCCATATCGGAACAAACACTCTAACCATTATAGATTGCTTTCCATTAATTTCCATAGTTTCCATATATGAGTGCATAACCTATTAGAGTACCTGCATTCAGCAAATGAGCTCGTGCATAAAGTAACTGGATATGGTACTCACTACTTTCCCCCACATCCTGTCATTTAATCCAACTGACATGTGTACAAGCCTTTTTGATCTATGTTAAGTATCTTTATCTGAATGCAGATCTCAGCTTCTTATCTCTTATTTCAAAAAATGCTTTAATCAGAGAGTAGGGACAAGTCAAGTTGAATTATAGGGCTTAGCTATGGGAATGGATTTTTTTCTCCTTTTTCTTGTCCCCCAAGAAACAAAGCAAGGTTGAGCAGGGACCTTTCTTTGGAGACATTTAGACATTACTATTTTGATTATTTGTGTTTGTTTGCCAAGAAAAAGGAAAGGCAAATGAGTTACAAATGAGGACCAATTCTAATTCAATTTGATTTACAAAATGCAGATGCCTCCAGAACTTTTCCTGAAGGAGGTGAGTGGAAGTTCACCTGAACCTATCCTAGGTTCAAATGACAGAGGGCTATATGGTTTGATGGGTTCACGGCCTTTTTAAATGGATGAATTGTAAAAAATTTTTACACAAACAAATTAAATGCAGTAAAAATTAGAAAAGAAACAAGTAAATCTAAAAAAATCTTTGCACCAAGTTTCTCAGATCTCATATCTAAAGATCTTGTATCCAAGATCTGTAAGGAACAGATTTAAATTTATAAGACTAAGAGCCATATCACAATAGATAAATGGTCATAGGACATGGTCAGTTTTCAAAGGAAGAAAGCCAAGCCATTGACAATCATATTTTTATAATGCTCTACATCACTAATATCTTAGAAAAATGCAATTAAATAACTTTTAGGTTCTACCTTATACCTATCAGAAAAAATGACAATGACAAGCACTGGAGGGGATGCAGGAAAACAGGCACAGAAACACCCTGATGGTGGAGCTGTGAATTGGTTGAGCCTTTTGGGGAAGCCATTTAGAACTTAGGCCCAGTGGTGTATACCTATATACCTATATATAAGTATATATACCTATACTTACAATGAAATCAAATAAAAAGGAAAAGGATCTACATGTACAAAAATATTTATAGCAGTTCTATTCATGACTGTTAAAAAAGTGTAAACAAAGGCCGTATTCAATTGGGAATGGTTAAAAAATTGTGATGGAATATTATTTCAGCACATAAAAAAGTATGAAATTAGCTGTTTTTAGAGGAAATTGAGAAGACTTTGCAAACTGAGTGAGGTGAGCAGAACAAGAAGGATAATTTACATAATAATATGTCATGAATAAAATTTAACAAAGGTAGACTGAGGCACATTATCTCTGAGCAAGATAACAATTTATTAAAAGTCTATGAACCTATTAATAAAGGAGTTAACAGCTTTCCTTGATTTATGCCAAAGACCCTGAGATGAAGATAATTCATTTTTATAAGGTTAAAACAGAGCAAATAGGGTAGTTTGTCATCATGGGATCACGGATGACATGATTGGCTACATAACTGAGATGTGGGGGACAATATGATTGGTTAGGAGCTGGAAATGAGAGCTAGCAACCATCCCCATCCTTTCCTCCTTTTCGTTGTTTGAGCACACCTGCAAAGTCCAAAGATAATGGGCCAGACTTTTTTGGCAAGCAAACCAAATATCCTTGAAGGATAGCTTAGTGGTGTAAAGATTCTAGACCAGGCTCCCTGGTGTCCACCACATTTCCCAATGATAACATTATTCCTTGAGACAAAAAAAAAATAAAGCAGTGACTAATAAGAGAACTGGATTTCTAAACTTAACTCATTGCATGCCAGCTGAATTTCTGAACCAAGACGTAGGCAGTTGCAAGACAAAATCAAGTTAATTTGAATAGGATCAATAAAAATGATACAGATCAATTTAATCTTCTCAAATAATGTCATAGAGGGAAAAAAGGCTTTTTGCTTTTCTTTCTCTATATAAGAAAGAATTTCTAAATCTGATCAATGCAATAATAGTTCAACAGAATGAAGGTGAAACATACTACTCACCGCCTTAAAAAGAGGTGATCAACTTAAAATGCAGAAGGTGACATACAGATTCAGACTTGACTAACATGGGGATTTATTTTACCAGGTTATGCATCTATACATTGAGGATTTTACTTTGGGGGGGATGGTGGTTATTATTTGTTCATGGTGGGAGTGTCATGGGAGGGACAGATTAATTTAGAAAACGCTCATTAATGGAAAAAATAGCGTAAGTTTTAAGAAAAATTAAAAGAAATGTTATAGATTATGAAAAGTTACCTTTGTAGCTAATGATTGAGAGAGGCAGCATTATCTAGGGAAAAGAGTATTAAGTAAGGGGAGAGGAGATTTGTTTTATGAATTTGTTTTGTTAGGAAAGGAGTGGAATCAGTAAATTCTAGATCAGTGAACTTGATTTAAATTCCCAGCAACATTCTAGAATGTATTGTTAACAGGACAATTAGTATACATCTCAAAAAAGAAAGTAGTGATCACAGTCAACATTTCACCAGGAGCAGATGATGTCAAACTAACTTTAATTTTTTTTGGTAGGGTTAATTAGACTGATGCCAGTGGAGACGCACATATTCATATACACACACATGCACACACACACACGCACACACATACACATTAACAACATTTATCTACATTTTAGCAAAGCATTTAGCAAATGCATTCTTTTCGTGTAGACAAGACAGAGATATGGGAACCAGATGATAATATAGTCAGATTCAGAATTGGATGAACCCAAAGAGTACTTAATAATTAGACTAGTTGCTTGGAGGGAGGTCTCCAGGCAGAGGTGTCATGAGGTTCAAAGGAGACAATGGATGTAACACACCTTGCAAACTTTAAAACACTACTTAAATGTCAGTTACTATCATTTTCATTAGCCTCCAGTCTAAAATGATGACATCATTTTCTGAGCCTTCTACTGCCTTCTTACTGAGCTCAGGCATTGTTGCTAAAGTAGTACAGCAATGTGCTGGAAAATGTTTAACAACCAGACTCTCTGGGGCAAAAATGTATGAACACACATTAAAGCTTAATTTGTGTGTTATTGACACTTCCTTAAGTCTAGAAAATCAACAAAATAGTAAATTTGTAGCAAGGAAACCATGGCTACAAAGCATTTTATCTGAAAAAGATCCGGGGGTTTTGAGTGTACTGCAAGTTTATGAAGAGTCAAGAACATAATTATGGTAATCAAGAAAGCTAATGTAACCTTTGGCTATTTTGAGAAAATTAGGAAACCCGAGAATAATTCTATACTTTGCCCTTGTTGGACCATATCTATAGCATTATATTCATCATATTATAGAAAGGAAATGGAAATGCTAGAGAGCATCGTACAAAGAAGGCAGATGGGATGCCAGAGAGCCTTGGGAGCCTTGCTTGAGTGACCTAGGGTTTAGTATGGAGGAGAGAAGATTTCATGGGAACATAATAAATGCCTGCAAGTATTTGAAGGGAGGTCTTGTTGGAAAAGGGATTAGATTTGCCCTGCTTGGCCCCAGAAACTAGAGCTAGGAACAATGGATAAAAGCTGAAAACCACCAGACTTAGGCCTAATTCAAGAAAAAAAAATTTTTTTCTAACAATTAGAAACAGCTAAAAGTGGAATGGAGCTAAAGTCAGCTAGAGGAGTCAGTTAGCAATAGGTCCTGAGTCAGGAAGAACTGAGTTTAAATCTGGCCGCAGACACTTACTAGCTGTGTGACCTTGGGCAAGTCACTTAACCTGTGTTTGCCTTAATCCACCAGAGAATAAAATGGCAAACCCCTCCACTTTCTTTGCCAAACAAATCCCATGGACAGGATGGTTCATGGGGTCACAAAGGGTGAGACATGACTGAACAACAACAACAAGGTAGAATGGGCTGGTTCAGAAGGCAATGGATCCCTCTTCTCTCCTCATGCCACATTACAGTAAGGTGAATGATCACTTGTTTCAGATACCACAGAAGGAATTCGTGGTCAGGTACAGACTGGAATAGTGTTTACTTCCCCTTCTCAGATTTTGTGATTCTCTGAAAATAAAACCCAGCCACTAATAAGAAGGGAAATGGAAGAGAGTAAGTTTATATCCAATGCCTACTATATGCTAGGCACCATGCTAAGTGCTTTACAACTCCTCTGACTCAGGAAGCTCAAAACACCCTGAAACCAAGACCAGATGGTATTTGAGAGAAGAAAGGAAGGATACTAGTTAAAAATAATGGCCAAAAGGACAACACTGGTAATAGTAATATTAGCAAAAACAAGTCACATTTGTATAGCACCTTAAGGGCTACATAGCAACCCGGGTTGTTAGTATAACTATGCACACCCCCATTTTACAAATAAGTTATTCCACGCTCAGGCAACCTAAGGGATTTGCCAATAGCCACATAGCTAGTTTCTGAGGTAGGATTTGAACTTCTGACTCCAAGTCTAGCTCCCTTCTCATTGTGCTTTGCTTCCTCAAAGTGATCCACCAAAAAGGCCATGAGATCCCAGAAAAGTCTTCTCTAAAGAGAATGAGTTCATTAGCTAAAGGCCATCATGTGCTATGGATCTGCCTGACCCTGGCTTAATTTCTCAGTGCCGGTGCTCTTATCTCACTTTTACCTACCTATGGGATGGCCTCAGCCTCAGTGAATTAACTTTGATGCTAATAAAACTCTAATTCTCACTAGATTAAAAATCACCTCTCCTCATTTCTTATAAACATGGAATTAGTATTCTTTCCCACATCTTGCCTCTGTTTCAGTGACCTCACTGTTCCCATTCAATATGACAATATACATAAAACTTAATTTCATGGTATAGACACTATTAGATAAGGGCAGAAGTGATACTATCACAAAACTGGCGATAACAACAAAAATACAAAAACCCACCACTGCATTCCCATTGAGCGTCCTAATCACTTTAGCTGGAAAAGTTACCCAGAACCCCACAGAGAACATGCTGTGCTTCATTCTGAGTTCGCTGTTTAAAATAAATTACCTTAAGCATTGTATCATATTTCTAATATTTGATCTACAGTATTTAGCAAATCCTATGAAAGAAAATTATTTGGAAGCATTTAAACAAGTGGGATGGGAAAAGCAAAAAAAAAAAGAAAGGAATGTGGGAAAATGAAAGAAAAATGGAGAGGGAAAAAGAAATGGGGAATAAAAAATACCTCAATAATTCTATGTACTTAAAACCCTCTTTTTGCTTCTACCACTAAGTAGCTCAGGAACACTTAAGTCAGACAAAGTAAAGACTGGTGGTTAGGGCAACATTCTAGATCAAAGAAGTCTTATTCCTATAGAGTCATGAGTTTTCCTGACCCAAGAATGTCTCAATAGTACAGTGGTTTTCAAATCTTTCAAGGCTTCAAAAATCCCAAAGGCAGAAAAGTGCTTCTTCATAGATATACCCCAGAACTTTCTATATTTTGAGAGGCACCAAAGAGTGGAGGATAGAATGAATGAATGAATGAAAAAAAGCATTTATTAAGCATTTTCCATATGCAAAGCACTGTGCTAAGCTCTGAGGGTACAAGGAAAACAAGACAAGCAAGAGATAGAAAGAAAAATTGTCTTTAAAATAACTGTGTAAAATATAAAATATTTGGGAGTTTACTTGCCAAGAGAAACCCAGGAACTATATGAACACAATTACAAAACACTTTTCACACAAATAAAGTCAGATCTAAACGATTAGAAAAATGTCAATTGCTCATGGGTAGGTCAAGCTAATACAATAAAAATGACAATCCTACCTAAATTGGTTACTTATTCAGTGCCATGCTAAACTAACAAAAAATCATTTTATAAGAGCTAGAAAAAATAATAATAATTCTTCTAGGAGAGCAGAAAAAAAAAAAAGCAAAGGAAGATGGTTTAGCCATACCAGATCTAAAACAATACTATAAAATGGCAACTATCAAAACTACTTGGTACAGGCTAAGAAATATAGTAGTAGCTTGGTGGAATAGATTAGATACATAAGACACAGTAGTAATATAGTAATCTACTGTTTGATAAACCCAAAGACTCCAGCTCCTGGGAAAATATTTCACTCTTTGACAAAAACTGCTGGGAAAACTAGAAAGCAGTTTGGCAGAAACTAGGTATAGATTCATATCTCACACCATATACCAAAATAAGGTCAAAATGAGTACATGATTTAGACATAAAGGGTGATACCATAAGCAAATTAGGAGAGCAAGGAAGAGTTTACCTGTCAGACCTATGAAGATGAAATAGAGAACATTATGAAATATAAAATGGATAATTTTGATTATATTAAATGAAAAAGCTTTTGAACAGATAAAACCAATGCAACCAAGATTATAAGGAAAGCAGAGAGTTGGGGAACAAATTTTACAGCAAATGTCTCTGATAAAGGCTTCATTTCTCAAATATATAGAGAACTTAGTTAAATTTATAAGAATACAAGTCATTGCCCAACTGATAAATGGTCAAAGGATATGAATAGGCATTTTTCAGAACAAGAAATCAAAGCTAACTATAGTCATATGAAAAATCTCTAAATCATATCAATTAGATGAAAATTAAAACAACTCTGAGGTACCACCTTCCATCTATCAGGTTGGTTAATATGACAGAAAAGGACAATGATAAATGTTGGAGGGGATGTGGGAAAATGGGGACACAAATGCAATTTTGGTAGAGTTGTGAACTAATTCAACAATTCTGGAGAACAATTTGGAGATATTCCCCACTGGCAATCAAACTGCAAATACCCTTTGATCCAGCAATAACATTACTAGGTTTGTATCCCAAAGAGGTCATTAAAAAAGGAAAAGGAACTTAATGATATAAAAGGAATATTTACAGCTAACTCTTTTTGTAGTAACAAAGAACTGAAAATTGAGGAGATGCCCATCAATTGGAGATGACTGAACAAGTTGTAGTATATGACTTTATGGAGTGCTATAAGGAATGATCAGCAGGATGATTTCAGAAAAATCTGGAAAGACTTACATGAACTGATGCAGAGTGAAATGAACAGAACCAGGAGAGAACATTGTATACAGTAATAGCAACATTGTTCCATGATCAACAATCATGATTGACTTAGCTGTTTTCAGCAATACAATGATCAAAAACAATTCCAAAAGACTGAAGATGGAAAATGCTATCCATAGAGAAAGAATTGATGGAGTCCGAATGCAGATCAAAGAATATTAGTTTAACTTTCTTTGTTTTTTTCTTTTATCCTGTTTCTTTTTTCCCAACATGACTAATGTGGAAATATGTTTTAAATGATTGCACATATGTAATCTTTATCAGATTACTTATCATCTTGGTGGGGGACACCAGGAAAAAAATTTGGAGCTGAAAATCTTATTTAAAAAATGAATGTTGAAAATTGTCTTTATATGTAATTGGAAAAAATAAAGTACTATTTTTTAAAAAAAGGAAAGAAAGGAAAACAAGACAATTCTTTCTTTAGAGGAGTTTAATTCTAATGGGGAAGACAGGACATTGTAGGTCTCAGATGCAGTTCTGATAGAAATGTCACACGATACAGCATAAAGCTGCAAAGTGAATGATAATGCATTCTCTTTAATGTCATTTCCACTGATAAAAGTGCCTTGCCTACCCCATAGACAACAGATGATCAGCATTGGTGGGTTCTTTGTAAGGATAGCTTCTTAGATGGCTTTAGGGGCTGGACTGGACCTAGGGCCAGTGGTCTAGGGAAGAGACTTGGAATCTGGAAGATATATGTTCAAATTCAGCCTCAGATACCTATTAGCTGTCCAATCCAGGGCAAGTCGCTAAAGGTGTCTTAGCCAGTTTCCTCTTCTGTAAATGGTGGTAAGAACAGTACCTATCTCAAGAGAGCTATCACGTGCATCAAATGAGTTAATTGATAGAAAGTACTATACAAACCTTAAAGAATGACATAAAATGTGAGTTATCATTACTATTTAAGAATATCCAGGAGAGATTGGATCCACATATCAAAACCAAATAGGACTGATAATAAACAGAACTTAGAAAGGTTACAGTATGATTAGTCAAATTTGTTGCAATTTATCTTAATACCAGGTTGCCTAAACTCAAGCTGCTGGTTCCTGCCCTTGCAGATGAGCAATACCAAATTGTTTTTCACCCATTCTGCCTTGAGGTTACAGACCTAATCCTAGTCCATTTCTACAGCTGATAATATGCATGTAACCTGAAGAGCCAGGATAACAACAGTGTAAATGGAGCTAGGAGAGATCTGGGTTTGAATTCTATTTCTAATGCTGATTAGAACAAATTTCATACACCCTCTTTGTTAGGGATAAAGCCTTAGGGGGCTATTAAGTAGAACGATTATCTATTGCATGACATCCAGGGTGGGCTGGCACATGGTCGTTGATCTTTATGTGAGCAGGTAACATGCATCTATATAATTAATTATATTCAGCTTCAACTACACTTACTAATGGATCAAAGTCTGCTGGCATGACACCTGGTAACTTCAATTATAGTGGGAAGAGGAAAAGAAGAAGGGGATACAAGAGTTTGGCTGATGGTGTTCATTGAGTTAATTTGGGGGGTGGAAGAGTAAAATATCTAATAAGCCACATTTGACCCACAGAACACATATTGGACGCCCAACAAAATAAAGAGGACACTGTCTATGCAAAGAAATGAAGTTCCCCCCTAATCTGTGGTAATTTAGCTCATTCTTTAATAGAATATAAGCTTCTTGAGGACAGAGTCTCTTTTATTCTTGTTAGTCTATACTCAGAGTCTTTTATAGTACCTTGTACAGCAGCAGTCAGTGCTTGATAATTCAACATGACTGCGGATTGAATTGTGTGAATGACTGAACTGAGTTAATTTATATGAACACTGCACAAATCATTCAACTGGACTTTATAGTTTCCTTATGATAAAATGAGGATAAAAATATATATAGTCCTTCATAAAATTAGCAAGAGGCTCAAATGAGGTCAGAGGTTCAGATGAAATCATGTATATATAAAATACCTTATGAATACTGAAGTATCATATGAATATTGACTATTGTTGTTATTGGTTGGCCACCTATCCTATAGTTGAGAGAGTATTTTATACAACATTTTACATTTTATATAAAATATATATGCACATATATTTTATATAAAATCTAAAATCTCTGTCCGTTCAGGTCATTTAGCTCTTTCTTAGTGGTTCTTGTCTTTATCCAGGTGTTATTACTCTCCTTTCTAATTTGTACCCTCAAAATATAAAGATTTGGAATTTTTCTTTTTGTCCCTTTCTCTTTAAAACAATTTTCTGCCAGGCCTAGAGGCCTGAGGGCTACCCGAGTCTTCTTACCTTACCTCTCGCAGGTCTTCTGCTGGCCAAACCAGATAATCGTATGAGAGAAGAGACCTCCCAGAGTCGAACAAGGGTTAAGCTTTATTCAGGGTCCTGGTTACAAGTGCAGGGGGAATTCTTCCTTAGGAGGGAGCGAGGAATCTCCCAAGGAGGCAAAGATCTTATAATAAGAGATTGGAAGCAGAAGTGTAAGTGGGGAGAGAGGGGGAGGGGAGAGCGAAGAGAGGAAAAACGGAGCCTTCTGTCCTGTCCGCGCCCCTCCCGCGCTCAAGAGCGCCTTCAGGCTTTCCTGATCCTAATTAAGCTCTCCGGCCACATAGTTTGCACCTGAATACCGTGCCTGTTAGATAACAATAGGTGTGCCCAGATCCGGGACAGTCTCGAGGGGGATGCTCCTCCCATCACGTTTCTCACGGGAAGAGGCGGAAATACACGAGATTGCTCGGTCTCACTCCTCGATTCCCTGGTGTTTATGGGGGGCCTCATGAGAACTCTAAGATTTAGAAGTTCCCACCTTTACCGGCCTGAGACTGTCCACATGGAATTGAGCTTCCATCCCCAGCAATTTTCGACTGTTAAATCTCAGCAGCATATTTGGGTGTAGATCTTTAGAAACTTCATTTTGGTAGAGTGTACTAAATTTCCCCCCTCCTTCTCTCTCTTTTAGATTTTAAAAAATTATTTTATTTCATTAAATATATCCCAATTACATGCAAAAATTAGTAACATTTTTTAAACTTTTAAATTCTAAATTCTCTCTCCCTCCTACTCCTTCTTGCTTCTTGAGAAAATAAGGGATTTGCTTTTGATTATACATGCCAGGTTATGCAAAACACATTTCCATATTAGCTGTGTTGCAAAAGAAAACATGAACAAAATAAGATAATAAAAATAAAGTTTAAAAATGTGCTTCAATATGCATTCAGAATTTAACAGTCTTTCTTTGGATTTGGATAGCATTTTTCATCACGGGTCCTTTAGAAATGTCTTGGATTATTGTCTTGATCAGAATAGCTAGGTCGTTCATAGCTGGTCACCTTTGTAATATTGCTGATACTTCATGCAGTGTTCTCCTGGTTTTGCTTACTTCACTTTACGTGAGTTTGTATAATTCTTCTCAGGTTTTTCTGAAATGATCTTGCTTGTAATTTCATATAGCACAATAGTATTTCACCATAATCATACACTAGAACTCCTTCATATATTTCTCAATTGACAGGCATACCCTTAATTTTCAATTCTTTGTCACAACAAAAAAGAGCTGCTATAAATATTTTTGGTCAAACAGGTCTTTCCCTCTCTTCTTTGATCTGTTTGGGATACAGACCTAGTGGTGGTATTATAGGGTCAAAGGATATGAAAAGTTTTATACCTCTTTGGACACAGTTTCAAATTGTTCTCAGAATGGTTAGACTGATTTGCAACTCTACCAACAGAGGATTATTGTGCCAATTTTTCCATATCCCCTCCAGCATTTGTCATTTCCATTTTTCTGTCATGTTAACCAATGTGACAAGTGTAAGGTAGTATCTCAGAATTGTTGTAATTTGTATTTCTTTAATCAGTAGTAATTTAGAATTCATGTGACTATTGATAGCTTTGATTTCTTCATCTGAAAACTGCCTGTTTATAACCTTTGCCAATCAATTGGGGAACGACTCATTTTTATAAATTTGGTTCAATATTTTAGAAATGAGACTTTTATCAGAGAAATTTGTTTCAAAATTTTTCCCAGTTTCCTGTTTTCCTTCTAATTTAGACTTAATTTGTTTTGTTTGTGCAAAACTTTTAAATTTCATGTAATTAAAATTATCTGTTTTACTTCTCATAATCTTCTTTCTTGTTTGGTCAAAAACTCTTCCATTAGCCATACATCTGATAGGTATATTTTTACCTTTTCCATTAATTCATTTATATAACCCTATATGTCTAAATCATTTATCCATTTCGACCTCATCTTGGTACATGGTGTGAGATGCTGATTTATGCCTAGTTTCTGCCAAACTGCTTTTCAGTTTTCTCAGCAATTTTTGTCAAATATTGAGTTCTTACCCTCAAAACTTGGATCTTTGGGTTTATCAAATATTGGATTACTATGGCCACTTACTACTGTGTATTGTGTACCTAATTTATTCCACTGATTCACCACTCTACTTCTTAGCCAGTACTAGATTGTTTTAATGATTACCTCTTTGTAATATAGTTTGAAATATGGAACTTTTCTCTCTTTTTATTCTGTTCCTTTTCTAAAGTCTGTTTTGCTTTTTACCGTTGCCTTCTTTTATATGTCCTCCCTCTTATCAGATACTCTTTCTCTCATTCCCTTACTCTACTACTTCCATGTTGGGTAAGACAGATTTTTTCTTACCAACTAAGTAAACACACACACACACACACACACACACACACACATTTCCTTTTTTCAATAATTTAGATGTAAGTCAGTTTCAATCACCCCCTGTAATGTGAATGTGATACCCATAGCAGTTGCTATGAATATATATGCATATCTCCATGGCTGGCTCACAAAACATAAAAAAACTCTCCTCCTCCAAGACAAAAATCAAAATATTTATTTGAAACATCCCTATTAGGATGCCAGAAGGCAAGATTTAGTAAGGTACTCATCACCAATCCAGGGAGGGCCAACATTTCTCTCTTTCAAGCCTTCCCAGGAGCAGGTTCCCCTAGACAAGTTCTTCCCTCAGCCTCTCTTCTCTACTCAGCTTCCTCTTTCTGTTTTCTTCTCTCTCTTCCCATACCTTTTCCTCCAAGAAATATAATATATACTGCTTCCAATCAAAGACTCAGCACTTGATTGACTGAGAGCTGAGAAGCTTGGAAATCAGCCCTTAATTGGGAAGGTGTAGGAATCCCTCTGGTTCAGAGCCTAATTAGCTCTGCCCCAGGACTCAATGTGGGCAGGGAAGATCTTGCATACCATTAATCATTTTCCCCTCCACTGAAAAGCTCTTGCTTTCATGCCTCTTTTATATGGGATAATTTTCCCCACTCTTCCTCTCTATTCCTCCTTCTCCCAGGACATTCCTCTTTCTTTCTTATTCATTTTTTTTACATTTATCCAAGTGTAATCAATTCATTCCCATACTTCTTTCTAAGTAGAATCATTCCAGCTCCCCTAATAATAATAAAATTCTTAGAAGATACACAGATCATCTTTCCATACAAAAAAGTACACAGTTTTACCTTTCTGAGTCCTTTATGATTTCTTTCTCATGATTACCTTTTTATGCTTCTCTTGAGTCTTGTATTTGAAAGTCAAATTTTCTATTCAGTTCTTTTCATCAGAAATACTTGAAAGTCCTCTATTTCATTAAATATACATTTTTTCTTTTAATTTCTGTTTTGCTGGGTAGATTATTCTTGGTTATAATTCCGGATTTTTGCCTTCTGTAATATCATATTCCATGCCATCTAGTCCTTTAACATATTAGCTGCTAACTCTTTTGTGATCTTGACTATGGCTCCATGGTATTCAAATGATTTCTTTCTCCCTGCTTAACATTTTTTTTCTTTGACCTGGGAACTCTGGAATTTGGCTATAATATTCCTAGGAGTTTTCATTTTGGGATCTCTTCCAGTTGGTGATCAGTGGATTCTTTCAATTTCTATTTTATCTTCTGGTTCTAGGATATCAGGGCAGTGTTCCATTATAATTTCTTGAAATATGATGTCTAGGTTCTTACTTTGATCGTAGCTTTCAGATAATCCAATAATTCTTAAATGATCCCTTCTCAATCTATTTTCCAGGTCAGTTATTGAGATATAATGAGATAGTTCACATTTTCTTCTATTTTTTTCAGACTTTTTACTTTGTTTTTATTATTTCTTGATATCTAATGGAGTCATTAGCTTTCACTTACCCAATTCTAATTTTTAAGGAATTATTTTATTCATTCAGTTTTTGTACCTCTTTTTCCATTTGGTCAGCTGTTTTTTAAAGTGTTATTTCCTTTTGCATTTTTGTGCCTCTTTTACCAAGCTGTTAATTGTCTGTTCATAATTTTTTCCTTTGTTTTCATTTCTTTACCTAATTTTTCCTCTACCATTCTAATTTGACTTTGGAAATAATTTTTTAGTTCTTCCAGAAATTCTTGTTGGGCTTATGTGCAATTCACATTACTTCAGTGTCTTTTTCTGAATTTGCATCTTGATCTTTCCTGTCACCATAGTAACTTTTCATGGTTAAGTTGCGCTTTTTGTTTTTTTGGTGTTTGCTCATTTTCCCACCCTATTTCTTTTTTTAGAACTTTATGTTAATGTTGGGTTCTGTTACCAGTGTGGGGACAGGGAGAGAGGCACTCTCTAACCTTAGGTTTTTTCACACTGCTATTTGCAGAGCTAGTTTGGGGGATTTGGAAGTTTTTGCTGTTTCCAAAATAGTATGATCTAAGGAGAGGTGTGGACATGGCTTTCTTAGTCTACATTCTGGTCCTTACTTAGGAAGGGCCCTGATCTCTTGGGATTGCAATTGGTACTACCCTTTAGGACTCCTGCTCCCCCAGAAACAATACTGTTCCTTGAGGTCTCTTATCCCTTGGGCCCAGAAATGGTACTCCCCATCAGGGCTTTCAAGCCCTCCTCACTGCAAGTGCTAGTCTTAGGTTTTGAACTATGACCCTGAAGTAGGGATAGGCAATGGTGTCTGGTCCTGAATCAAGTGCTAGCACAGGAGTACTCTGTGAACTTGTTCTGCCCATTTGCCAGATCTTCTGGCTTAAGAGTTCCTGAAACTGCTGCTGTTTTGTCTCTACCACCTAGTTTCACCAGCCTCCTCCCCCATGTCACAGATCTTGCTTTCCAACCTCCTATGTTGTATTGCGCTGGAATAATGTCTCACGCTGACCTTTCATTGGCTCTGCCACTCCAGAATTTGATTTGAGGTGTTATTTTATTTTTTTTTATTTTTATTTATTTTTTTATTTTGTAATGTTTAACAGTCACTGCCATACAATTGTGATTTTATCCCCCCCACCTACCCCCCACTCCCCCCCTCCCTCCCCACGACTGCATACAATTCTGTATAGATTCTACATATACTTTCCTATTGAGTATATTTTCACTATAGTCATGCTATGTAGTCAGACTAAGATAAATGAAAGAAATCGTATAACAAATCAGAACATGATACACAAACAGATACACATACACAAACATGATCTGCTACCAATATGTGAGTGACTTCCATATTTCTCTCTCTGAGTGTGGCAGGCATTTTGCCTTGAGATCCTCCATTGGGATTTTTTTTTTTTTTGGTAAGAAGTTCTTGTGTTATTACAAAAATCTAAGTCTACCAGAAAAAACTCTCACACACTGTGGTTGTTGCTGTGCATAAAGTTCTCCTGGTTCTGCTCCTTTCACTCAGCATCAGGTCATATAAGTCCTTCCAGGCCTCTCTGAAGTCTTCTTGTTCATCATTTCTTATGGCACAATAGTACTCCATTACATTCATATACCATAATTTATTCAGCCATTCCCCAATTGGTGGACATCCCCTTGACTTCCAGTTTTTGGCAACTACATAGAGTGCTGCTATAAATATTTTTGTACATGTGGGACCCTTTCCCATTTTTACGATCTCTTGGGGATATAGTCCTAGTAGCGATATTGCTGGGTCAAAGGGTATGCACATTTTTGTAGCCCTTTGGGCATAGTTCCAAATTGCTCTCCAGAATGGTTGGATGCGCTCGCAGCTCCACCAACAATGAATTAGTGTTCCAACTTTCCCACATCCTCTCCAGCATTTATCATTTTCTTGTTCTGTCATGTTTGCCAATCTTATAGGTGTGATGTGGTACCTCAGAGTTGTTTTGATTTGCATCTCTCTAACCAATAGTGATTTAGAGCATTTTTTCATATGATTATAGATAGCTTTAATTTCTTCCTCTGAAAATTGCCTGTTCATATCCTTTGACCATTTATCAATTGGGGAATGACTTGTATGATTGTACATTTGGATCAGTTCTCTATATATTCTAGAAATGAGGCCTTTATCCCCGAGCTTAGCTGTAAAAATTCTTTCCCAATTTACTACATCCCTCCGGATTTTGGTTGCATTGGGTTTGGTTGTGCAAAAACTTCTCAGTTTAATGTAATCAAAGTTATCCATTTTGCATTTCATAATGCATTCTATCTCTCCTTTAGTAAAGAATTCTTCCCTTCTCCATAGATCTGATAAATACACTATTCCTTGCTTCTCCAGTTTATTCATGGTATCAATCTTTATACCTAATTGAGGTGTTATTTTAAAGAGTTTGGAGGGAAATGTTGGGAGAACTCAGTTGAGTGCTTCTCTACTCCACCATGTTGGCTCTTCCTCCCGGATTCCTTTCTCAAGGAAATTTAAACCTGAAGTCAATAGCTAGGATGGGGCTAGATGACCTTAAGGGACAAAGAAGAGGAGACTACACCCAATTCAATCCCTTTACCCCTAAAGAGAATGTAATTCCTTATGCCTTAATTTCCTGAAGGTTTTTGGCTAAATCCTACAAAATGAGCACAATTTAATGACTTCCCTTGGGTTTGGGACAGATGTCTAGACAAAGTAAAAGAAAATATTCTTATTGTTCACATGTATAGTTTGTTCACTGATTTATTTACATTAAAAGTTGAAAGTGAAATCTATACCTATTTAGGCTGAATCATTTAATACAGGTGGTCACTACTGTTTTTATTTAACACTCCTCCCCCACCCCCTTACTTCCTGTCCAGTCAGTTATGGCAATAACCAGGACCTGTACCAACAAGCTAACTGTAACATTTTGACTTCTGTCTTCATTGGCTTCTTTATATTTCTCTTTTAGAAGTTCTAGATTCTAAAAGCAATTAAGATTGATTAGTTATATAAAAAAGCTTTTTTATCTTTTTAAAATCCAATTAAACAGGCGTGTTTTCCTGGTAGCATTTCTGTAAAACTATCTAATTTGCAGCTTATTTTTTTTTGAAGGAAAAGTAAACAAAGCTATGGCAAAGAATTGGAGACTAAGCAGGTGCCTATCAATTGTAGATGGATGAATAAATTTTTTTGGTATGTGAATGAAGTGGAATAATGTGCCATATGAAATGATGAAGGGACTGCTTCAGAAAAATTTGGGAAGACCTATATGAGCTAATGCAGAATAAAATGAACCAGGAGAACAAAGTATATAACAGCGTTGTAAAGGCAAATAATTTGTGAGTAAGAACTCTGATGAATGCAATAACTACTTACTATTCTAGAGAACTGATGATAGAGTATACTACCCACCTCTTGACGAGAAAGAGAGGGATTCAGAATGTACAATGGGACATGCATTTTTGGACATGGTCAATTCAGGAATTTATTTTGCTTGAGTATGATATAACACGTATGCTGTGGCCCAGAAAGGTTTTGGAGGTACCTCTTCTACCATTATCTTGAATCTCAATCAGTGAGGCCTCCCCCATTTTTAAGGGATGAGTTATTAGCATCTCAGTTTCATTTAACCACTAAACATCAACTGTCTTTGACAAAAGGATTTTTATTTCAAATATATAGCAAGAATATAACCCCTTTGGGACATATTCTTCCCTATAATTTCTCAGCTTCTGAGGGATGTAGTTTCAAAACCTAGCTCCATTTCGACAAAATATTTTTTTTAACAGTTCGTGTCCGAATTTGGCATGACTACCTGGATTTTCTTTTCCTGAATTGAAGTTCCAAGGTTCACTCCCAAAGATTGTTTCTTGCCTTGTGCTCCTTGGTGAATCGATGCTGGGCTAGGTGCAACACCTTGTCAAGATTCCTAGTCTCGAATTCCTCTGGCTTGCTCTTCCTTCTTTGATTCTAGAATGGAAAAGAACAAATGAAAAGGCCCAGGAACCAGACCAATATGGCCTAAGAAGCCCTGACAAGTCTCCTAAGAAATCTGTTAACTTGAAGGAGTCATCATGCTCCCTAGGATGAAAGTGGAAGAAAGAGAGAGAAGGCTGAAATCAGGGGTGTGCTGGGTCTGCCTCCTAAAATTATCGTTCAGTTTTTAGTATGAACATTTATACCTTGGAAATAGGCAAACTACAAATCAGGGCTTGGATGTATTGTTTTGTTGATTGTGGTGTCTTAGGATGATGATAGAGAAAATGTTGATAATGAAAATTAAACTTAACGGTATTTAACATGTGCACTTTTCTTCCCTTGGGGAACCTGTTATTAAATATTTACCAGCATACCCCTTGCTAAAGCTGATTCTGATCCTTTTTGAATATATTGATCGTTCTAGAAATGTGGCCAATAGAAAAAGACTCCTCCTAAATGTGTGATCAGTCAACTGGAACCAGTTACAAAATGTCCATATGTAGTCCTCAGTCTCTCCACCTCCACCTGTCATAATGATTCTTCAAGGAGCCATCTTCCCAGTGTCCTCCACATAGAGGGAGCTGATGAGGGTCTGTGCATGTGCCAGACCAGACCCCTATTACATTCATATGTTAGGAGGGTTTTATTTTGATTTTTCCTTTTTTTTCCCAATGGGGGAGGTGAGTGAGAGAAAATGAAATGTTAATTTGTTGAATAGTAAATAAAAAAAACAACCACAACAAAGCTGTCAAGATTCTTTCCCCCAGACAGCAACAAGATCAACTTTCCCAGTCCTTTGTCCTTATAGTTACTGAAAACAATCATCAAATCCAACCAGTAGGCATACACTCAATCCTGACACTGAAGTCACTGAGGGTAGTTCTATGGAATTACAAGACAGGTCACAGCTCTTAAGGATCTCAACACAATCTAGCTGAGGAACCTACAGAAGAAGAGCCAGGTCTGAGCAGAGATCAGATTTCTCCACTGACTTCATCCCAGTTTTGCCAACCACTAAAAGCATGTTTGACTTTGATACTCTTACCTCTTATTTGCTAATTAAACAACTACAGCTAGAGCTGAGAAAACTGATGAAAGAGAAGCTGAAGGAAAGCAATAGAGACTGTGTCAGCCAGGAGAAATTCCCTTGGGGCCTGGCACACATTAGCTGTTACAAGGGACTGGCACTCATATCCCTCTGAGACTTTTCCAAGACTAATGGTGCTTGGGGGAGTGTTGTGAAAATAACACACTTGCATGCATGTATATGTACATATGTACATATATGTCTATATTATATATATTGTGTATATGTATGTACATATATATTAGTGAGAAAGGCATTTATTAGCTAATAGGAAGGGAATAGAGGATTCTACACTGCAAGCAAGAAATGTAGGTGTCCCCCAGTTGGATCTAAATAAATATTCACTGCTTCTTCTAGTGACAATGGGCAGAAAAAAATTCTTCCTTGTGGTAAATACCTCCCTCAGTGCTTGGAGAGTAGTTACTGTGGTGGAGCAGAATACAGAAGGCCAAATTGGATAATTAAAGCTTTTATATCCCATATCCTCCATATTCAGTTCTGTTCATTCATTCAGCATTCAATCAGTTCAAATCAATTCAACTCAATTAAATAAAAAAAATTGTAAGCATATATGAGACATGCAGGTTTGAATACTATCTCAAGAAGGTTTTATTTTTCAGAGAGGCAACCAAAACAAGTGTCACTCTCTGGTGAATTGGGCAAACTATTTATTTTGTAATTAACTGCTAGTGAGAGATAATTTATGGCTAATTTTTCCATTAACCACAAATATGGTGTATAGGATGTTGAAGGACTCGCAGCTGTGGTGTAAAGGCTGGCTGAGCCCTTATCTGGGGTTCTCCCACACCTTTGGTGTCCACCTGACACTCAACTCTCACCTGTGGTTCCAAAAAGGTGAAGCATCTACAGTGGCCACACCCAGGTAACAGCTCTGCAGATGGGCTAAACCAGATTGAGGGTAACTGACAGGCATTCCAATGGCCATGAAGGTTGCTGAAGCAGGTGCTGTGGACCACTTAGAGCTTGGTCAGACCTCAAAGATGCCACAGTCATCCACTGCATCCCAGGCCATTGCCAGTCGTCTTGACTTTTGTCTTGGCACCTGACTTAGATGACTCTGGAAGAGTGAGGCTGATGACTTTGTGCAACTCTGCCTTACTTAAATCCAAGTAATGCATGAATCAAGATATCATGCCATGATGTCATTGGTCCTCTTTCAAAATGAAGGTCAAACAACAGCCACAAGTCAGAGGTAGAGAGGGTTTCTGACTCATGCCCTGAAGTAAAAAACTTCTGTTCTGGGGTTTTCTGCTTATTTCTGGACATAAAGAGTCCAGACAGGGGAAAGGAGAGGTCATTACATTTTAGCTCCAGAACTCTAACTTCGAGCAAGACATTTAATTTCACTAGGTCTCAGTTTTTTTATCTTTAAAGTGAAAAGTTTGAACTGGATGATCTCAAAGGAAACTCCAATGCTAAACCTTATCATTCCCTTGTTTTTACAAACAAAAAAACAAAACAAAACAAAAAAACAGGGACTAAAGTGACTTGGTTTCCTTTTGTCTGAAGGAACCTAGCCTTAGTTTGGGAGGGTGCTAAAAATTCCAAGTGACCTATTCAAATACCCATTCATGATTTATGACACTGTAAACCAATTTGCCTGATAAGGGATATCATGCTTAAGTTCCCAGCACTGGCCCATGGGAGTTACTATTATTCTGGGGACACTAGTGTTGATTTACAGTCCTCAAACTGATTAATCCCCAGGATTGAGTTATAAAGTATCTCAAGTTTGCTTCCCTTGAGGCTCTCTTTTGAATTCATCACTTTTGTGAAAACTGTCAAGAAGCCCAAAACTCTCATCTTAATTAGCCCAGTTATTGAGCCAGGATCATAATTAGCTGAATACCCATTGTTCATTTTACTTAGGAAACTGAGAGTACTTTCTAACCATGAGTTAATTAATTAGGCAAGGTCATGTTCAGTCACATTTATCTCTGCGATAATCACCCAAGTCAACTAAGGACAGAGAGTTTCAGAATGTCCTCGCTTGGTGTGATTGGACTCAAAAAACTGAACAGTTCTATGCTTTGTTTTTAATTTTTTAAACTGGAATTTAGCTTTTATTTTTCAACAGAAGGATAGAATGTTCTATCTGTATAAGAAACTTCTGTTACACAGTGATTCAAATATCTCCTGGCCTATTTTCAAGCTAAATCTCCCTTTATAGCCATTTTAAAAAGAAAGTTTCCAGCTGCCTCTGAAAGGGAATGAGCAGTCTGCCAGGCAGGTTACCCTGCTGAAGGGATTATGTGATCCAGCCATTGTTTTAAAACTTGACCTCTATCTGGACTGTTTTCTAGCTCACATGGTGAGGGGAAAGTCCAAGTAATTATGTATTACCTTTCACAAGCAAAGTTGAGGACTGTGGAACCTAAAGCTAGAAAATACCAGGCACTTTATTTGAAATATTGATCAGATTGGGTCATGTTGCTAGAAAATAACACAGGTTTATGGAACTTTTGTGCTGGAAAGGACTCTAAAGATCACTCATCTAATCCAACATTCTCATTTTATAGATAAAGAAACTGAGACAGAAGGTGGGGAAGCAATGTGCCCGTTGCAACATAGCCTGTACATTGCAGGGTTGGGACTGGAACTCACATCTGGTTTCCGATGCACCCTGTCCTCTCAGAGTGTAGTCTGAAAGACTAAGAGATAGAGTAAATTTTGCCCGAGGTCACACAGCCAGCATGTGTGAAAGACAAGGTCTTTCTGGCTTTCCTCTCCAGCCACAGCTACTTCTTATTCAGGATTAGTGCCAAAAGTTATCTTCAACCAGAATGGTTGTTCATCAAGAGAATGAAATGGATGGATGAGAGGGAGTGGAAAATAAATTTGGAAAAAAATCTTTTAAGGTGCTTGAGGGCTAAAAGAACTCTAGAGGAGCAACAAATGAAGAATTTTTAAAACCCCTCAAAAAATTTATAGTGGAGAAAGAGGCAATTTCCTTTCAAGGTCTGTTTAATTGAACCATTTATACCCATGTTAAGCAGGTAAAAGCACTTGCTTTTCAACCTTATTGCTTATACAGTATCCTGAGCTTGTCGTAACTGTCCCATGAAACATATCTAATTGTCTCTTATTATTTAATTAACCTCTTATCACAATAGGAGGATAATTGAACCAGAAACAAATGAATTATCATAATTTTTATATACATATTCACCCATCCTCTAAGTATCTGTGTAGTTAAGGTAAGGGAGGAGGAGAGATATCTGCTGGGTTTATGAAAAAGAATGAAATGGTAGTTTCCCTTTCAATTTTTTAAGAAGAAATGAGGAGTTGGAGCCAATACTGCAGAATGAAGTGAACATTTCTGCTGAGCTCTCCCAACCCAAGCCTCTAAACAACTTTTAATAAGCCCATCAAGCCCCTCCGCACCCACCCAAAAGGCCACAATGAGTCATTTTTCCAGGCCAGGACAACTTAAGAGGACAGAAAAAAAATTCTATGGATACTGGGGTGGAGGCTGGATAGGAGAGCAGTGCAATAGAAGTGGAACCAGCAGTGAGGTTTGGAAGTGTAGGTGGCAGCAACAATGGGACTGGCAACAGCTGTGGTAGAGCACCTAGTGCCCTAAGAGGATAAAAGGACTCAACAGCTGGTCAGAAGAAGATTACAGGGGACTCCTGTGCTAGCACTGAGTTCCTTTGACCATTACCCTGTTTCAGGTCACAGTTCCAGGGTGAAGAGGAGTACAGGTATAAAGGAGCAGAGGCCCTGCTTGGGTAAGAACTGAAGCTCATCTTAGGATGGTGACCAGAACTTTCCCTGGATCACACCACCTTGGAAACACTGAAAACTTACAGGCCGCCAGAAAGAGCTACAGAAGCTCAGGTTAGCCACCACTCGCCCCGCCCCCTCCCCCACCAGAGGTGAGCAGACCCTGACTCTAACATCAAGTCTAAAGTTAAGAAACATGGTGGAAAAGTAACCAAACAAGAACAATAACATAAAAAAAAAACCTGAACTATAAAAAGCTATTATGTTGATGGGGAAGATTAATATACAAACTCAGAAGAAAATAATGACTTGAAGACATCTACAAGAAAAGCCTCAAAGAAAAATGCAGATTCAGCATAAATTCTACATGAATTTTTAAGATCTTTTAAAAAGGAGCAAAAAAAAATTTAAAAATCAAATATGAATGGTAGAGGAAAAACTTGAAAAAGAAATGAAAGGCAAAATAAAATTATGAAAGAAAACTAATGCTTGGTAAAAAAGGCACAAAAAATACTGAATAATGCTTTTAAAAATCAGAATTGGTCAAGTGGAAACTAATAACTGACAATTCAATAAACAAAAAAAAAGTTAAAAAAACTGGAAAAAATAGAAAAAAATGTGAAATATTTCACAGGAAAAACAACTGACCTAGAAAATAGATCAAAGAGAGATAATTTAAGAATTATTCTACTATCTGAAAGCCATGACCAGAAAAGAAAAAAGAGCACAATTCCATTTCAGTTGTTAATGTGACCACATTTTCCTTCCCTCTAAATTGTATACAATTCTCCTCATTTCTTTCTCCTTTTCTTTTCGATTGTCTTCTTTAAGACGAGAGGTCACCGATTCTTTGGACACAATCAAAACACTGCCATCTCAGCTACAGTAAAGAGCATATTGGTTGGGGCTGACAGGCTTCCTTGGCATCATATTTCAAGAAATTATAATGGAAAACTGCCCAGATAGTTTAGACTTAGAGGGTAAAGTAAAAATTGAAAGAATCCACTAATAACCTCCCCAAAGTCATCCCAAAATGAAAACTCCCAAGAATATTACAGCCAAATTCCAGAGCTTCCTAGAAAAGGAGAAAATACTGAGAGCAGTCAGAAAGAAATAATTCAAATATTGTAGTGCCACATTCAGGCTCACACAAGATTTAGCAGCTACCTATAAAGAAGAGGAGAGCTGGGAATGTGATACTCTGGAAGGTGAAGGAGTTAGGATTACAATAAAGAATAACCTACCAAACAGAACTGAGCATAATCCTACAGTGGGAAAATGGGGATTTAATGAAATAGAGGACTTTGAAATATTCCTGATGGAGAGATCAGAGCTGAATAGAAAATCTGACATTTCAGCATAAAACTCAAGAGAAGCCAAAAAAAGGTGAACATGAATGAGAAATCATAAGAAACTTAATAAGGCTAAACTATTTACATTTCTATATGGAAATATGATACATGTAACTCCTAATAACTTTGTCCTCATTAGGCAATTAGAACAACTATGTGAGTCTATTATGTTGGGATGATCTCAGAAAAGAGGAAGGAAGGGTGAGAAAGAGGGATTCACTGAGAAAAGGGGGAGGAGAGGAAGAATGGGGGAAATTATCTCACATAAAAGTTTTTATTATTTTTTATTATTTATTTTTATTATTATCTCACATAAAAGTTTTTACAATGGAGGGGAAAAATGGATGGGGGACAGCAGGCAATACTTGAACCTCATTCTCATCTGAACTGTTTTGAAAAGGGAAGAATATATACACAAACACAGAGAGAGAGAGAGAGAGAGAGAGAGAGAGAGAGAGAGTTGGGTATATAACCAGAAGATGCCCAGTTAACTTGGGTTTTACTGGCTAGATTCCTTCCCTCCCCTCCCCTCCCCTCCCCTTTGAAGCTCAAACTTTGGAGGACACTAGGTCCCTGCCTAAGGGCTCTCTTCTGGACCCTCCTGGCTTCAGAGTGATTATCAGTAGTAACTGCTGTTGTTTCCCTCCCAGCCTAAAGTCTTTCTTTTTCTTTGCTTTATTAAAGGGTCCACTCCCTGGCTACCACTTAAGCAGGCCTATTCAATGAATGGACATTACCTCACCCTAAGTGAGTATGTAAATTGACCTTGGCTTAAAGGGGCCAAGGTCTCCCAGTGTACCCTGGGTCATCTCCAGTCATCTTTAGGAATATCTGATCACTTGATTTAGATGACTCTAGAGGAGAAGTGAGGCTGGTGACCTGCACAGCCTTCCCTCACTCAAAACAAAGTCAAGTGCAAGCCATGTCATCATTTCTCTGATGACATGGTCTTCTTAGATGGCAATGAAGGATGAACACAACAATAACAATCTTACACAAGGAAGAGAATGAACTAGGAGAAAGAGAGATAGTGTTAAGAAAGAAGGTTACATTAAAGGAGGCAGCAATAAAAAAAAATTAAACAGATTCTGAGTAGAAGATAGGGAATAAAAAAGATAAATGAAAGAGAATAAGATGGAGAGAAATACACTATTAGGAATCATAACCATAAATATGAATGGGATGAACTTATCTATGAAACAGAAGTGGGTAGCAGAATGGATCAGAAACCAGAATCAAACAATATGTTGTTCACAAGAGATACACTTGGAACCGAAAGACACATACACAGAGTTAAAATAAGGGACTGGAAGAGAATCTGTCATGCTTCAACTGAGGTAAAAAAGGCAAGGGCTAGCAATAGACAAAACAAAAGCAAAAATAGACCTAATTTGTGAGGATTGGAAGCTCAATTCCGTGTGGACGGTCTCGGGCGGGTAAAAGTGGGACTTCTAAATCTTAGAGCTCTCACGAGACCCTCCCAGGAAACGGCAGGGGATCGAGGTGAACCGAGCTATCTCGAGTAATTCCGCCTCTTCCCGTGAGAAACGTGATGGGAGAGAGATCTCCCCGCCCTCGAGATTGTCCCGGATTGGAGCACACCTAGTTACCTAACAGCACGGTATTGAGATGCAAACTGTGTGGCTGAAGGTTAAGTAGGATTGAGGAAGCCTGAAAGCTCTTAGCACGTGTGGAGCCAAGAGGACAGTAGGCTCCGCTTCTCTTCTCTTCTCTCTCCCCTCCCCCTCTCTCCCCGCTTGTACTTCTACTTCCAATCCCTTAAGCTTAGCCTCCTTAGGAAATCTCCCCCTCTTCCTCCTAAGGAAGACCCCCCTGCACTTGTAACTAGACCCTGTAATAAAGCTCAACCCTTGTTCGACTCTGGAACGTCCTTTCTCTCATATGTGCATCCGGCGTGGCCAACCGAAGACC
Source organism: Notamacropus eugenii (assembly GCF_028372415.1). Classification (NCBI taxonomy): domain Eukaryota; kingdom Metazoa; phylum Chordata; class Mammalia; order Diprotodontia; family Macropodidae; genus Notamacropus; species Notamacropus eugenii. Next base: position 635,566,730 of record NC_092872.1, read on the forward strand.
TCGGAGGTGAGGTAAGAAAGACTCGGGTAGCCCAATACAGGCCTCTAGGCCTGGCACTAATTAAAAGAGATAATTAAGGAAACTACATTTTGCCAAAAGGTACCTTAGATGATGAAGTAATATCTATACTGAACATATATGCATCAAATTTCATAGAATCTAAATTCTTGAAGGAAAAGTTAAATCAATTACAGGAGAAAATAGAGGATAAAACTATACTAATGGGGGACCCTCCATATATATTGTTCTTAGACCTAGATAAATTAAACTATAAAATTAATAAGAAAGAAGGCAAGGCAATGAACAGAATTTTGGAAGAGTTAGATATTATAGCTCTCTGGAGAATACTGAATGGGAATAGAAAGAAGCATCCATATTTCTTAGATATAATCGCACCTTCACATAAAAAAATGACCTATATATCAGGGCAAAAAACACCTCACAAACAAATGCAGAAAAGCAGAAATATTAGACGCATGCTTTTCAGACCATGATGATAAATTAAATTTAACAAAGGACTATGGAAGCGTAGATTAAAAGCTAACTGGAAACTGAATAATCTAATTCTGAAGAATAAGTGGATCAAAGAAAAAAATCACAGAAACAAACACTTAAAAAATGACAAGAAGACAAAATTTAAAATTTGTGAGATACAGACAAAGTAGTACTTAAAGGAAAATTTACATCCCTAAATTCTTACATCAATGAACAGAAAAAGAGTAGACCAATGAACTGGGCATGCAATTAAAAAAAAAACTAGAAAAAATATCCCCTATTAAACACCAAAATAGAAATCCTGAAAATCAAAGGAGAGAATAATAAAAACTAAAAGTTAAAAAAACATAGAAATAATAAATAAAGCTAGCTGTTTTTATTTTGAAAAAACCCAATAAAACAGATAAAACATTGGTTAACTTGATTTAAAAAAAGGAAAAAAACCCAAATTACCAGTATCAAAAATACAAAGGATTCTCTTTAAGGATGTAGATAGTAGTTAAATCCCATTAAGCTTGACTATGGAACTACTTTGCACTTCTTTTAAGATCTCAATATTTGTTTGTCTCCTTACCTGTCATTCATCCTTCTGTGATTTCATAACTGTGATGCAAGTGGAAATCAGTTCATCAGAAAAGTACAGATCAACTCCCTTCCCCATCAAACAAAACAAAACAAAACAATTTCAAGAGGGAGAAAGTGTTAATGAATGGAGTTGGGGGATGGGATCAAGAAAGGCCTCTTGGAGGAGACAGCAGCAGATTTGTTTGTGCTTTGAAGGAAGCTGGGGATTCTTTAAGGCTAAAGTGGAGAGGTAGTGCATTCTAAGTATGAAGGAACAAAAGAGAGGTAGAAAGTAGTGGAATATGGTGTGGAATGGCTAACAGCTCAGTCTGAATGGAACTGAGAGAATGTGAATGAGAGTACTATGAAACACAAATGGCAAGGTCCGTCAGAATCAGATTATAGAGGACTTTTAAATGCCAATATGAAGATTTTTTTATCCTAGAGACAATAGAGATCCATTGGAGATTTTTGAGGGTGCAGGTGACATAATCAGATCTGTGTTTTAGGAATATCAATTTAGCATCTGTGTGAAAGATGGGACTGGAATGGGGAGAAACTGGAAGCAGGGAGATCATTTAGGATATTATTGTAATAAATCAAGGGAGAAGTGATGAAGGTTTGAACTATGATTTATGTTTAATCCAACCTCTTACTTGATTTTTCTTCCTCCTTAGCATTTGTGGCTGCCTCACTATTTCCTCTTCTCCCCCAACTGTATTTGGTGGGTGGCCAGTGGATTTGGTGACTAATACCACCTTTTAAAGAAAAAAGTTTTGGGGCTTTTTATTTAAATAAGATAAAAGTACTTGTCTGGAGTCCCTATAATCAGTGGAACTCTGTGTAATTAATCTGCATATGTGCTCTGTGGTCTAAATCAAATAAATTAATACAGGCAAAGTACTTCTTAAACCCTCTCAAAACCCCAGTAGCCTTGACAGTAGCCCATTGTCTAATGACAGTCACATCTTGTGGTATGGGAGGAACCATACCTGTGAATAGGGAGGAAGCCTTATAAAAAGAAAAACAAAAAGAGTCTGTTCACTGGTTTAGTGAATGGTATCAGGAATGGCTCTGATTTCCTTAAGTAAAAAAAACTCAATGAATTTTATCAAAATGAAATGATCCAAGAGTTGATGTTAGTAAAATTTGGCAGGTACATTTACAAAGAGCCATTGTAGCTGCTTTTACCATATTAAAAAATGAAAGACAATAGTGCTTTTAACTTGAAAAACAAGTTTATTATTAAGGTTTGTGACAGTGGTAGGATTTTCACTAATTTAAGACTACTTTGATATTTTAATAAAAGCACAGACTTACAGTCTTTTTGATAAAGGAAACCTAAGCCTAAAATTGTTAAGTTCCCTTAGTAGAGTCCCTCCCTCCACCTTATTTTTTTTTTTTTTAATAATTTTGGCTTTTCCTTCTCAATATGGAGTTCTTTGCTGAATGGAAAAAAAAAAAACACTTTCATGTAGGATTTGTAGAGAACTGTTTAACACTGATGCAAATTTTTATTTCCCCAAAACCTCAACAAAGAAAATCAAATTCACTCTTTAGAAAATTCCTTTCATTTCATACATAAAAGAGGATTGGAAAGTCCTAGACCCAATACCATTCTTAGGATGTGACAGAATGAATCCTAATCTCTCAAGGAATTCTTGCTCTAACTATATCCATTTAAGTCTTTTAGTATAGTTAACTAAATGATCCCTTGTTTTTCTGTCAAAGGAAGCTACTTCCAAAAAATGCCAAAACAGAATACCTTTTATCTTCTCTACCCCCTTTGACTGATCAACCACTATTTAAGAATAAGGATTTTTAACCAGAGTGAAGTGGATAGAGTGATGAACCTGGAGTCAGGAAGACAAAATTCTGCCCACGACACTTGTTAGCTATGGGACCCTGGGCAAGTCATTTAACCTTTACCTCAGTTTCTTTCACTGTAAAATGGGGATAATAATAGTACCTATCATTCGTGGTTGTTATAAGGATCAAATAAGATAATATCTGCAAAGTACTTAGCATAGTGTTTAGTACATAGTAAGTACTTAATGAATCTTTTCTTCCATTTCTCCTTCTTCCCCCTTTTTCTTCCTTTCTTCTTTGCTTCCTTCCTCTCTTCCTCCCTTCCTCAAACTTTTTTTTTTGATAATTGTATTTCACTATAATTGATTTCCTTTTGGTTCCATGTATTTTATTTCATACACTTACAAACATTTTTCTGACACTAAGTTGCCAAAGGAGTTCATGACATAACAAAGATTAAGAACATCTGCTTTAGGTAGCCATTGGAATGTTCTCATTTGCAAAATCATAGAATGTTAGGATGGGAAGGTAAGCTTAGATATGACCAAATTTACAACAATACTTTTTCAGAAGGGGAAACTGGTCCAAAGAGATAAAGTGACTTGTTTGAGGTTACACATAAGAATGTACTTAGCTGGCTTCAAATAATATTAATCAAAGCTTATATTTGCATAACATTGAATATATTACTGCATTTGATCTTCATAATATTCTGGTGCTGTTACACTACAGATAAGATTCAGAGAAGTTATGTGACTTGCTTTGTCATAGAGCTAGTAAAATATATACCCAGCAAAAATGCAGCAAAATATAAACCCATTTCTTTGGGTTTATTTCTTTATGATTTTCTTTCTTTGTGATTCTCAGTCCAGCACCCTCAACATCTTCCTTCATTGTAAATATATATATGTATACATACATGTATATTTCAATGTTTTTAGTTACGTCTGACTTTGTGGCCCCTTTTGGGGTTTTCTTGGCAAAGATACTGGAGTGGTTTGTCATTTCTTTCTGCTGCTTATTTTCATAGATGAGGAAAGTGAGGAAAATAGGGTTAAGTGACTTGCCCAGGGTCAGGCAGCTAGTATCTTAGGTCAAATTTGAACTCAGGTCCACTTGACTCCAGGGCTAGCACTCTATCCACTGTGCCACTTACAAATTTTTACCCCAAGCAAATAACTTTAGTTATTCAATGGAAATGCTATTTCATGAGTGTGGATAACTCTTCTATAAATCACAACTAAACTACACCTCATCCTGTGCAAATAATGATGATAGCTAATATTTATATAGTGCATCACAGTTTGCAAAACATGTTACATATATTAGCTCATTTGATCCTCACTATTATCCTCTATCTACAGATGAAGAAAGTGAGCCTGAGAGGTTAAAGTGATTTGCTCAGGATCACCCAGTTGTTATGTGTCAAGGGTAGGATTTGAACTCAGGTCTTCCTGACTCCAAGTCCAGGCCTCTATCTGCTTAGACCTATCTTTATTACATGTTGTTGTCTATCCTTCCTTCTTGAACAGGACCATGACATCAGGAAGATGATGCCCTGACATGCAAGGGAATTAGATTTAAGTGAGGGAGGGCTGTGCAAAGTTATCAGGCTCACCACCTTGGGTGAAGAGTCATAGAGAAAGTCATGCACAGGATTGGAAAAGTTAGGATTTGCCAAGTTGGAGGCAGTGTTGGAAGTGGACCCCTGTGCCATTACCAAAAGGCAACAAGAGAGGATTTTCTCTACCATTCACTCCTTGCCCCCAGTCCCACTTGAGCCATATAACTTTGAAATGAAGCTACTGGACACCGCATCCCCCACAAGGGACACACTCCAGACAGATAGAGAGACACTCATCCACAGGAAGAAGCAGCTTCGAAGAGCATGACCCTTACAGTTAAGAGGCATGGGCTCGGAAATACAGAGGACACAGACTGGGCAGCCTAGCTGCGGGTGAGGAGCACATTCTGGGAGCATCTTGGAGTCCCTGCCCAGCAGAGACCCTGTGTAGCAGAGGAGATCGGTAAGCTAGCTGGGTCAAGCACTCCAGGAAGAGAGAAGGGTCCTTTAGGTGGCACTGACTCTTAGGGAATTTTTCCTTCTATCAGACTAAAATCAGCACCTTTGCTCCTAGCTCTGCCCTTTGGGGCCTAGGTAAACTCTTCTAACCTCGCTTCTATAACAGCCTTTCAAATATTTGCAGTTAACCACCATCAGATGAATGACCTGGCACCTTCTTACAACAGGTCTCCCCTATTATTCCCTCATACCACAATCACTTTGTGTTTACAGTCCCGTCCTACACTAAAACTACTTCACATTTACATGCTTTGTACATATTTTGTGATAACTTCAGCCTCCCTCCCCTCCCCCCAGAACATCATCTTCTTGAGGAGAGGTAATACTTCATTATTGTGTCTTTGCTTCCCCAGTGCCTAGCACAGCGTGTACCCTTGGCACTGGGAGGGGGCTGAGCGGAGGGAGTGGAGGGTACAGACTTTTGATTTCGTGGGTACGTGTTGGCAAGTCTGGGTGAGAAAATTCGCGCTGCCACTTCTCTGTATGCAGTAGGTGCTGAATAGAAGCTGACTGCAAATGTCATTCCTCAGAATGGGCAGGCCACGTCCCCCGCACTTTGCCCCCTCCGCCCCTGGGTGCTGGAGGTCATTTTTCCTCCCTCGCGGGGTGTCCCAGAGATCGTCCTCAGGCAGCTTGCGGCCTCTTGTCCAGGCCACGTGCGCAGCGCCGGGCCTGCCTGCCGGCATCGCAGGCTGCCGGGGGTGCTGATGCGGACAGCTGCCGTCATCCGCGGTCCTGCGGGAGGCCACCGGGAAGACGGAAAGCTGAGCCCTCCGCACCTTGCACAGCTCCTAAGGTTCTCCTCCATGCAAGGGGGAGGCGGGCAGAGACCCAAGCTGCTTGCCCCTCCCTGGGCCTCAGTTTCTTGAGCTTCCAGTTTAGATTCCAAGGTCTCTCACAGCTTTAAATCCTGAGTGTTGAGGGGAGATCTTGGAGGGGCCGGTTCTGCGAGCCTCGCGGGAGGAGGGGACGGCCTGGGCTGAGCTGGTCTGGAAGCCCCCAGGGCGGGGCGAGGTCTCGAGTCCCAGGACCTGGATCTCTTCCTAGGCTCCAGGCGCGAAGCGGAGGACCCGCAATCGAGAGCTCGGCGCTCGGCTGATCGCGCCTGCGCTCCCGTCCGTTGCTGTCACTGGGCCTGCGCGAGGTGGAGTGACGTCATCGCGTGGGTGCCGTGACCGGTTTCCCCCGGAGGAGCGAGTGCCAGACGAGGTGAGCTTTAGGCGGAGTGCTAGTCTGTCTTCGTCCCGGATGCGCGCAGCCCCGACGGGCACGTTCTTCCAACCTTTCCCCGCCTCCCCAGACCTGGGCCTAGGTCGTGGCCCATTGGCCAGGACCGTTTTTCCGGGTTCCCGCTCTTTGGGGAAACTGGAGCTGGCCCTGCTTGTGGGCGCTCCGGGCCCTCGGCCCGTTGTCGCTTCCGGTTGCCTGGCAGCGCCGCCTTCCGAGCGGGAGGGAAACCCCGCTGCTCCCCGGGAACTTCCTTTTCCTTCCCCTTCCCCTCCCCCTCCCCCTTTTCGTCTCCCCTCTGTGGGGAGCTTGTGTATCGAGGCGGCAGCCAGTATTGGGGTTGTCATCGTCACATGACCCCGCGGGTCTGTGCCGCGCGATCCGGAAGCTTGAGGGGCCCGGGAGCGAGATCTGAGTTCGAGTCCTACCCCTGGCACCTCCTTCCTGTGGGAACCTGACCAAGTTCTGGGATCCCAACTCAGTACCCTGGCAGGGAGGTTTAACCTGGAGTCCATGAATTTGGGGGGGGGGGGGAAGTAGCTTTTTTCTGAAAATTATCATTTATGAATTAAGTTGGGATTCATTACATTAGGATGAAATTAAGTCATGAATTAAGTAGTGTTTGGGAGAGGGAAGGGAATAAGCATATATTAAGTGCCTACCTCTGTGCTAAACAGCTTCTCATTTGATTTGAGAAGGGGTGCATAAGCTTCACCAGCCTCCCAAAGGGGTCCATGACCCACAAGGAGATTAAGATCATAAAATGATTGTAATAATTATGGAGCGCTAAGTCCTTTACGTGTATTGTCTTTTTTCCTCACCACGTGCTTGCATGCTATTGTGCTATATTTGATAATCTCTAGTTTGCAAATGAGAGTGCTGAGGCAGAGAGAGGTTAAGTGACTTTCTCTCAGGGTTCCACAGCTGAGTGTCTCGAAGCATTTGAACTCAGGTCTTCCTCAATGAAATCCATGGCCCTAACAATTGGACCACCTAGCTACTGCTTATTATGACAGAACAATGCCTCATCTGTTTTAGTAAAGGGAATTTCCTTTTCCTTTGTAGTTGTCATAGGTCCATCCTCAGTCAGATTTGAGAATGCCTTCATTTCTGCCCTCCCCTGGATAATGATATCCTAATGGGAGCAGTGTTTGGGTAGTCTGGATATCTTTAAAAAAAAAATTAGAAAGCAAGTTTGCCTTTTAAATCCTTCCTATTTGTTGACTTCAGTTCCCTTTGTAATTTTTACTGACCTAACGATTTCCTCTGGATGAGACTTGTGCTTATTTTGAGGTATGATATGCAAAAATCTGATTAATTTTTCCAATTCAGTATTTTTAAAGTGCAGGTATTATTCTCCCAGCGACCATATCAGTCTCTCTCCAAAATTAAGGAAGAATGGGATATTATTGGAGCAGCTCTCTCTTTTATATAGTTAGGACTTTATATACTTGATTACACTCTTAATACTATACTGAAACATGGGGGATGTCTCTGTTTCTAGTGCTGATAATTAATTTGATAGTGGGTGAGTCACATTTAATTTTTCTGAGCCATTCTCTCTTATAATTAAAAACTCTTGTTTATGTGGCACTTTTGAGGTTTACAAAATACTTTTTTATAAAATGAGAGATTTCCACTATATCATCTCCTTAGATTCCTCCCAGATCAGTGTTTCATTTAATTTTTTGGTTTACTCTATCATAATTCAGAACTTGATCATTATCCCTTAAATTTGTATTTGTAGATACATCTTTTCAAAGTATTTTCACAAATTTTCTCTCAAATTTAATTTTGTTATTTTTCCAATTAACAAGCATTTTCCTCCTCGCTGCCTTTGAATGGCAACATACTTGCAACAGAGAGATTTCTAAAAATGAAAGAGGCCTGTGATTCCATTGGTATAGGAAATTTCCGGGTGAGGACACTCCCTTTACCACTGTAGGGACATTATTCAGTCATGTCCAATTTTTCATGACCCCATTTGAGGGTTTCTTGGCAAATCTACTGGAGCAGTTTGCTCTTTCCCCCTCCACCTCATTTTACAGATGATGAAACGGAGGCAAACAAGGTGAAATGACTTACCCAGGGTCACACAGGAAGTGTCTGAGACAGATTTAAAAACACGAAGATGAGTTTTCCTTACTCAAAGCCTGGTGCTCTGCACTGCCTATCCTCCCTTGCAGGATAGTACATTTTGTGCAATTTAGAGTCTGAAAACCAGTGGTGTCATACTCAAGTAAGTAGATTGGTGGGGATGGGAAACTAATCTGTACAAATTGAGTGTTACAATGTAACATTATATTTTATTATATTTTTTATTTATTTTGTTGCATATTTCCCAATCACATTTTAATCTGGTTGGGCAACACTAGTCAAGCACTAGTGTTTGACACTTCTGGCTCGGATCACTGAAAAGTTGTCAGAAGGGGAACTTGAATCCGAACCCTTCTAGTTCTAGAATAGTTCTCTATCTGTGACTTCCCAGGAATGCATAAAAATGAAAGTTGGGAGGATTTTGTCCACCTGGTGATTTTAGAAACATTTCGAATTAAAAATGGAATGGAAGTTTGTTGTTTTTTTAATAATGACAGAAGCATGGCCCTTTGAATAGTACGGTCTGGTTCAAGGTCAGCTTCTGGAGCAATCTGACTTGTGACCTTGGGAAGCTCAGTACCCCATGCAACTCTAAGGCTCTCTGTCACAGAAGAGTTGTAGGTATTCTTTTGTAGAATGAATTTCCTCTTGGGGATCTCCTACCCTGATGAGATTACAGGTCCTGAGAAACAAACAGAACCATCAATCTCAAACAGCAAGTATTGTTGAATAACAGACTATGTTTATGCATTTGAGAGTGATGGTATTTATTAAGAGTATTGGCAAAATGGAAAGACCGCTGACTGATTGGGAGTCAGAGGACCTGGGTTAAAATCCCACTTCTGACGCTACTTGTGGGAGATTGGATGAGTCACCATTCCATGAAACCTAGTTTCTTCAGAGGGTATGCTGGAGTTGGCACCAGCCTCTTGAACCAGTTGTTAAATTTTTAGTATAGGCATTTGTACCTCACATATCAGTAAAGGGTACACAAATCAGCAGCCTGATTGTTTTGTTGATTGTTTAAACTTGGTGATGGTGGTGGTTGTCCTTCATTCTCAAAGAGGACCAAAATGACATCACCATGATAAAATTAAGTTTCAGTGTGTCCGACCTGCTGATCAGACCAATACAAGCTCTACCACAGATTGAGCACAGAGAGTCTGTGTGGACATTTGGGGTGATTACTCCAAATTTGTGCATCCTTCATTTCCTTTGTGCTGTTTCAATTCTGCTTTGCTCATAGAGCACAGGACCGTTTCTGATGTGAGTATGCCATACTGAGTGGTCCTGTGCCAGTGTCTTCTATGTCGCACAATCAAATCCGAAGTTATTGAGGGAGTGTCCTTGTGTCACTTCTTCTGACCACCTTATGATTGCCTGCCCCATGCGAGTTCTCCATGAAGTGGTCTTTTTTGGCAAGCGTACGTTTTTCATTCTAACAATGCAACTAGCCCATTGAAGTTGCACTTTCTGAAGCCTCGTTTGAATGCTTGGCAGTTCAGCTCGAGCAAGGACTTCAGTGTCTTGTACCTTATCCTGCCAGGTGATCCTCAGAATCTTCCTAAGACAGTTCAAATGGAAGCAATTCAGTTTCCTGGCATGATGCTGGTAGACTGTCCATGTTTCACAGGTATACAGCAATGAGGTCAGCAACAAAGTGATGGAGAAAGTAGTAATGAAGATTAAACTTAAGAGTGTCCTGTGACCCACATGTACAAAAATATTTATAGCAGCTCTTCTTGTGGTGGCAAGGAATTGGAAATTGAGAGGATGTCCATTAATTGGGAAATTGCTGAACAAGTTGTACTATTGTTCCATAAGAAACAGTGAGCAGATGGATGTCAGAAAAACCTGGAAGGACTTACATGGACTGATGTTGAATGAAGTGAGCAGAACCAGGAGAACATTGTACACAATAACAGCTGGACTATGTGATGGCTAACATTGATAGACTTGGCTCTTGTCAGCCATACAGTGATCTAAAACAGCTCCAAAAGACTCATGGTAGAAAATGCTATCCATATCCATACAAAGAGCTATAGAGTCTGAATGCAGATTGTAACATACTGTTTTCTCTTCTTTTTCCTTTCTTGTGGTTTTTCCCTTTTGTTCTGATTCTTCCTTTACAACATGACCAATGTGGAAATATGTCTAATAGAATTGTAAATATATAGCCTGTATCAGATTGCATGCCATCTTGTGGAGGAAGGAGGAGAAGGAAGGAGAAAAAAATTTGAAACTCAAAATCTTATAAAAGTGAATGTTGAAAACTGTCTTTACATGTAATTGGAAAAAATAAAATGCTATTAAGTGGCGGAGGGGTGGGGGTAGGGAGAGAAAATGTGTCCTGTGCACACGGGTAGCTGGTGGTGGCTTCAGTGTCTAGTCAGGAAGACTAGAGTTCTAATTTTGCCTCAAGCATATGATAACAAGACCATGGCCATCACTTAACCTCTGTTTGCCTCAGTTTCCTTAACTGTTAATTGCAAGTAATAGCTCCTGCCTCTCAGGGTTGTTGTGAGAATCAAGATAATATTTGTACAGTGCTTAGCACAGTTCCTGGCGCATAGTAGGCACTTAAATATTTACTTCCTCCCCTCCCCACCCCTTTTCTTGAACGTTTACCAATTCACTTCTAGTTTCTTCATTGTAAAACAAAAAGAGTTGGATTAGATGGCCTCTGAAGTCCTTGTCAACTCTAGAGCTAGGGTCCTACTCTGAGCATGTCATTTCACAATTTTCCATAGATAGTACAAAGCATTCACTTTCTACTCTTGGAGAAGTAAAAGCAACCCTGATTTTAGAGCTCAGACACTATTTTTATGACCTTGTGTAAGACATTTACCCTCTTTGGGCCTCAGTTTTCTTATGTAACATGGGGTTATTGAACATAATTAAGGACCCTTTCAGCTTTAAATCTTATGATCTGCTGGTAACTGTAATTCCAGAAAAGATTCATCTAAAAAAATCTGTTTTCTCACCAATTGTGCGGAACTTTGTGGCAGCTGCAAGGGAGAAGACTTTCAAAGATATTTCCTTCTCTTACTCCCTTGTTCAAGAGCCCACAGGGCTTCTTACTGCTTCCAGGATAAGGTTCAAACTCTTTAGCTTTCCGATTTTATTACCTACATAGGAACCTTCCATTTAGACGCATTTCTCACTGTCTCTCAGATACTTCCTTTTTGTCTCTACCTTGGTTATGCTATGCTTTGACTGAAGTGCCTTCTCTTCTTCCCAAATCTTAATCATCCTTTTGTGTTTCACAAAAATCCTAGAGAAGTAATAATAGCTCACGTTTCTGTAGTGCTTTACAATTTACAAAGCACTTTCCTGTTAGGTAGCTGTTACAGGTGGTATTATTCATATTTTGCAGGTGGAAAAACTGAGTGTTGTTGAGGTTAAGTGACTTCTCCAACATTACATAGTGATTAAATAGGGCAATCTGGACTTGGACCCAGGTTTTTAGAGGCAGTATGTTATTGTGGACTTGGGTTTGAATCCTATCTCATGGGTAAATCATTCTTTCAGAGTCTCAGTTCTTTTAGCTGGAATAATAATAATATTTGGACTGTCCATCTGACAGTTGTTGTGAGGAATGTGTTTTGCAAATTTCAAGCACCGTCTAGATATTAGTGCTTGTCTCCTGCCTTCAAGCCCCATGCTTATTTCATGATGACATCTTGCATGTCTTAACTGTACTGGCCTAGTTGTACTCATTCTCTATATTTTCACTTTTTGGTACTATTGCATTAATACTCATTTTAGTTATTTTAATTTCCCTGAGTCTAATGGCCACTGTAGATGTTCAGATAAATACTTGTTTGAGTTAATGCCATAGAGGTTTATCACCTACCAAAAAAAAATTTTCTTCAGGAAAACCCCAGCCATGCTTCCCCTCCTCTGTTAGAAGCAAAAGAATAATAAGAGGACAATGGAATAGATTCTTTAAAATGTTAAGAGGACTGAAGGAAGTTCAGAAAGAAATAGAGAAAGCAAGACAATGTTGAAAGTCATGTGTAGAATTTGCTTATTATTTATTATATACCTTTAAGGAAAAAGCAAGTGATGTGAAATGAAGATTCTTTTGCATTTAGAATCTTCTTTTGCTTTATGCTGTATGTATTGAAATGCTCTTTAAAATTCATAATTTAAAAATAAAATTTTAAAAACAAAATTGACATCCTTAAGCCTTCCACAACTACCATCACCACTGTTTACCACAAAGTACCTTAAAACAGAGTGTACAAAATATAATTTAACCTTTTATTTGATGATTTAGGCTCATCATTACTAGCATTAGTTCCTGTACTTATCGTGTAGCATGGTTAATGGGATGCATTCAGGAACAACTGTTTGCTTATAAAATAAATAGCACCAGATTACTCTGTTTTTTGGATTCATTTACCATTTTGATAGTCTTCTTGAAATCTTTACCTTCTCTCAGACTGTAAATTGTCATTTTTCACTAGTGTTCTTGTGCCTTCATCTATTAGTTTTGGAGACAGTTATGACCGGAAGGTTGATGAGTGATTGATGAATGCTTTTTGGCAGCTCTTGAAACTATCACCTAAGGGGTAGAATATCTGCAGTCTTTGCTGGGTTAGGTAGAAATAACTGTACTAATAAAATCATGGTTAATAGTCTTTATTTTTATTTTTGTAGTTTTTACAGTGTTAAAGGTATTGTGCTAAGTGCTGAATCTTTGTCCTCAGGGAACCTAAAGTCCGGTTAGAAGACAAAATATTTACATATTTAAATATGTTTTTACACATTAAAAATGTGTAATTACAGTAGAAGGCAAAGCATAAGTGTTGGATGATGACAGTGATACTAATGCTACAGAAGTTAAGCTCTCTGAAATGGAACATTCAGAGAAGGTGGTACTAGAACATGGGCCTTGAAGAAGCATTGAAATTGGTAGAGAAGAGGGAAAGGGTCACCCCAAGACCTCTATGGGGGATGAGTTTGATAGTGTAAAAGAGAATACAGTGTCTTTAGATTTCTTAGGTACCTAATGTAAAGCTCTATAAATGACCCACAGTTCTTTTTAGTCTTGTCTCCTGTCTTTCTTGTACCTTGAACATTGAGAGCTTTAGGAGATAAATAGATATTTCCTTAATTTTATATCCCCCAGTTTTGCAACATCGAGTGGTTTTGCATTAGCTAACTTTCATCCCTCATAAAACATTACCATTACTATTCTAAGAGGGCCTATGCTTGGGAGGTGTCTTTTCCCCTTTTCTTTCCCCCTGACCAAGTAAAGTTAATTTGTTTGCCATCTTCCACAAGTCTTGAGGATTGCCACTTCTATACTTTTGCTTATCACTTTCTACATGGAATGTCCACCCCTTTCCACCTATCTCATGCAGTCCTGAACTTCCCCCTTCCAGTAGAAAGAAGAGAAATGCAGTGTCTATCTTTCTTTGTGCAAAGTCAGTCTCCCTTCCTTTGCAGTGAAAAGATGGAAGGAAAGGGTATTCTCTCCCCTCTTTGCCTGGGCATAACTTGGTCATTACAATTAAAGTGTTCCATTTCTTTTTTGGTCATTGTGATATTACATTTAGTGTTGTAGTCTCATTGCCTCTGTTGTTTCTCTGTTTCTGCTTGTTTCATTCTGCATTGGTTCATAAAAGTCATCTCATGCTTATCTGGAGTCTTCATATACATCATTTGTTTAGGCACAGTAATTCTCCATTTCATTTTTATAAGAAGTGGTTTTGTGATTGATGAACACTTAGAATGAATCATTCTTCCTTAGCAAAGCATCTAAAGTCTTTGTTGTTTTGGAGGAAAAGGGAGACAAACCTACCTATGATTCTTCACTTTGTGAACTATATAAATGTTAGTTATTGCCATTTTTATAATAATGCTTTGTTTTTTTAAACATTATCTCATGATCCTCACTGCAACGCTGTGGGGATAGGTACTATAGATATTCTTTCCATTTTACTTTGAAGAAACTGAGGCTCAGAATCGTTAAGTGACTTGCCTAGGGACATATTGATCTTGTTAGTAACTGAGGTGAGAGATCCTCATCCAGATCTTTTCTGACTATAGGTCCAGTGGTCTTTCCACTGAAATGCCCTGTTTCCCTGACGATATATATGGAAATTGCTTTTATCTAATATTGAAAGGGAGGTTTAAATAGGCTGAATTTAGGCAACTGCCATGTATTTAGCATGGACTAAACATCTTGAAAATAGAAAAGATCTAAGTACTCATCAGCAGTGTGTAACTATTTTCAAATATTTTTTAAAAGGCACTTCATATTCCCCATCTAGGACAGAAAGAAGCCAATGCTGTTATACAGAGGGTATCTCTACTAAACCATGTTTATAAAGAATGACTTTTGAATGTAAACTGAACTTTTGAGCTAGTGGAGAAAAGTGGTAAGGGCATATGAATCCCACATTTGTTAATACATACCCACGCCATGTTCAGTTCTAGGTATTGAAAGAGAAATACTGGGTAAGGTTAAATATGATAGCGATGTAATTGTGTTGTAGGTGCCCTGTATTCTGAGATCATTGGAAGCAGAACTTTCCTTGAGGGTTAAGCATATAATACTGCTTTTAGTGGTGGTGGTGATTGTTGTCCATTCTCGAAGAGGACCAGAATGACATTGCTATGATAAAGTCAAGTCAAGCAGTATTAACCTTCTGTGTTGAAGGCACTATATAGGGAAGTAACTTTCTGGGTGCTTTTTAATCTGCTGAAAAATATGTACAAGAATTTTGAATATAATCCCTATTATTTTGGTGTAACTTTGTAGAAGAGTAGGAGATCTATAACATTCTTAGATTTCATTGACATTGGGAGTTAACACAATTAATTTCCCACTCCTGAAAATGTCCCAGTGATGTAACTTTAAGCCAGCTGGCCAGTTCTTGAGTATCTTTTCCTGGGCAACTACCTTAGAAGCCTGGAGTGGTTAGCAGCAATTTATAAGGAAAAACTAACTGCGTGTTGATTTTATTTCCTCTTCCTCAGCTTTCTTTTAAGGAGCTATCTTTCTGAACCTAACATCTTTTAAAAAGGAATGGTAAAAAAATCTTGTTTTAATGTAGGATTAGGAAATTGAGAACTAGAAGACTTTTGGAAGATTTTTAAATGTTCCAAACTGACCAGCAGAGAGGCCATGTAATACATGTTGCTGGATCCAGAGCCAGAAGGGAGCTCAGAAGCCTTTTCATCCAACCGCCTTATTTACAAATGAAGAAACTTCAAGAAGTTTAGCAACTCATCCATGGTCACCTCTGTTTTGTTACCTAGCATTCTTTCCATAACTTCCCAGAGCAGGTAGAGAGCCAAGAAACTTTGGGTTCATGTAGACCTCTGACACAGTTGGGTATCACTTAATCTCTCAGTGTTCTAGGCAATTCAGACTAGCAGTTGTAGGGGAAGTGCAGACCTGTATTGGTGGTGGTAATAATAATAATGCTAATGTTGATCAGCTAGCATTTATATAACATCTTAAGGTTTGCATTTTGCTGTGCAGATAGCATTTTATCCTCACAACAACCCCTGGAAGGTAGATTTTTTTTTACCCCCATTTTTCAGATGCAAAAACTGAGGCTGACAGTGGTTAAGTGACTTGCCTAGATTCCCACAGCTACCTAGTGTATAAGGCAGGATTTGAATTTAGTTCATCTTGACTCCTGGTTGGTCCATCATGCCATCTACTTTGCCACCAAACTGGGAGAGGGAGTTTTCTCAAGTGGCAGTTCTGTATATCAGTGAAATCCTAGGTCTTTTCTCCATCCTTATCCCTTGCTGTATGCTTTTTTTCATGACATCCTCACTTCCTTTTACCTTTCTGGAGATTACCTTTTTTTCTCAGGTGATTCATATCGGTGTGACCCTAAATGATAGTTGGCATTTATGTATATGTTAAGCTAACATGAAGTTGTTTTAAAAAATATTTTGATAACTATATTTCAGTGTAATTGGTTTTCTTTGTAATCCATTATATGCTTTATGCATTTAAAAAAATTCTGAGAAGAGATCTGTGGGCTTCATGAAAGTTGCAAAGGGTTCCATGACAGGGAAAGGTTAAGAAGCTCTGGTCAGGTCATGAGATGGACGTTGAGCTTGGTTCTCCTGACCTTTTTGCCAGAGTTCTTTCTGCTATATCACAACTGTCTTTCATTTGACTGCTCGAACTTTCAGGCTCAAAAGATTCCTCCTCATTTTTACGTTTGTTGAAACAATTTTAGCAGTTCAGTAGTTGCATCAGACGTGTAGTTCCAGTTGCATCTTGAGACTGTTTAAATACATTTCTTAATAAAATTGAGAAAAAAAGTTCTGATTGAGAAATAACCAAATCAGAAGTGACTAAAGTACATTCCAGTTATGGCACAATAAAATCCTGGTGCTCCTACAGCAAGTTTTAAAAACAGTTAAATGAGGCAGTTATGTTTTGGGGGGTTGATAGCTGCTTTATGAATGAATTGAAAGGAAGATTGCCAGAAGATGGGAGTTGGGTGTTATCTGTCAGCTGCTTTACCTTTAATGTGATTTTGACAGTAGCTGTACATAGGCGGTGACTTGTCACTGTGTTCATGCTGGCCAGCAGGCTTGGGAGGTTGCTGCCTTCCTGCCACCAGCACCTTGCATGCGCTCTGTTACTGTTGTTCTGGTGTTACTGAATGCAGAGGTCACTGGGTTTGCCCATTAAGGTGCTGTGGTTTCCTCATGTGGGAGAAGTACTGAAAAAAAGAATTGAAAATCACCAGATAGGGGATATTTGGGGTGAGGACTTGTAACTAAATACTCTCGGTCTATTCACATCTCTTGTTTCTTGAATTTTAATGGATATTTCTTTGACATCCAACTCCACAATTGCCTAAGAATCCTTTGTGATTTTAACGATTTAAAGGCAGAACGCCTTGCCAAGAACTTTCTTTAAGCTTTTAAAATAAGGTATTTCAATAGCAATAATACTTAGTAATTTGTGATGAAGTACTTTATATGATAATTTCTTTGGTAATCAAGTGATACATGTCAGGATAATTGACATGTTATATAGCATTTAATGGTACAAAACACTATATAATTAACCCCATGGTAGCTGGTACAAGTCAAATGAGTATCCCCATTTTTCAGATTAGAAGAGTAAAGGGTTAGGGGGTTAAGAAGTTTGCTTTAAGATTACATAGCTGATAAGTGGGACGTGAATAGGGTTTTTGGGCTTTTCCCCTTTCATCTCGCGCCCCCGCCCCCCACATACCTCCTGCTAAGCAGGTTTAGACAACGTTCTTCCTCTGTATTAGAAATGTATTTTAAGAGGTTTTGTTTAATGATACTTAATTTTTAACTAGATTTGCTTTCTAACTCTGCAGGAATTTGAGAACTAAAGTAATTTATATATGAATTATCTATTTCTTGGTTTGTCCACAGCAGATTTTTAATCCTAGCTGAGTTTCTTTCTGTCATCTTATATGCATTTAGTTTACTTTCCTTTGCATACAAACTAATTTTTAACATTTTATTAAAAACTAAAAAATAGGAAGATAAATTTATTGGGGGAAAGATCTATTTAGGCCAACCAAAACCAAATGAAAATTATTCTTGGATTGCGTATACCAGGGATGGGCAGACTATAGTTGAGGGCCAAATCCATCCTTATCTCTTAGGCCTTAGAAATACAGGTGGTGAGTTGGAGTGTAGTTTACTGTTGTATACCACCCTGCCCTTCTATTAGTGTAGGTAATTGAGAATTAACTTATAGGTAAAGAATTTTAGGGCAGGGTGAAGTGTTCAGAGCTCATCTAGACGAGGGGTTCTTAATTTTTTTCATGTCATGGACCCTTTTTGCAATCTGGTGAAGCCTGTTGACTCCTCGGAATAGTGTTTTTAAATCCATAAAATAAAATACATAGGATTACAAAATAATTAGTTATATTGATATGATATTAAAACAAACAAGTTCATAGGACTTAAGAACCCCTGATCTAAAGAGATTAACTTGGTTACATAGGAAATTCATCAATCAACTTAGATTTTAAAAAATTATTGTTAATAGTAGTAATAACTTAGTTACTCTCAACAAAGATAAATAATCTACTCAGTGTGCATTAGAGAATAAAACTTTACATAAATTCCTTAGTATTTAACATAGTAGAGCCACGCACACAAAATTTTTTTTAATGGATCTGTGTTTTCACTGATATTGAACAGAAGTGTCACTCCTGAAACTGTATTAAAATATAATTGAGAAGTGTTTGGCAAATAAACAAAAGTACAATACAACATAGATAATGTTATTTTGTGACTTTCCAGCTCATTAGCCTCCAGCAATTTGCCACCACTGATGTAGGGAACTTCTAACCAAGGATGAGAATGATTGAAGGACCTGTCTCTTCTTGAAGATAACCTTATTCATTATTACTATACAGTGTTCTGATCCAGTTTTGTTTTTTGTTCTTTCCACTTATCATTCATTGTTGTAGTTGTTGTGTTATGCTGATATTTTGATTCTCTTTACTTTGCATTAATTCATGCCTTTTCATCCTTATATATTTTAAAATATTTATCATTTCTTAAGGTACAGTGATATTACAGGCATGTACCATTTTTTAAAAACTATTTGGCAATGGATGAGCATTTACTTTGTCTAAGAGGTGTCTCAAACTCAGCATGTGCAAAATTGAACTTAATATTTTTCCAAGGGCACTGCTTTTCCAAATTTCCTTGTTACTGTCAAGGGCACCATCCTCCTGCCAGTCACTCCTGTTCATAACCATGACTCTTTACTCTCAATGACTTCATGTATACAGTTGATTGCCAAATCTTGTTATTTCTATCTCCATCACATCTCTCCATGTGTCTCCTCCTCTCCATTCACACAGTCACCATTGTACTTTAGGTCCTCATCTACATTGGACAATTGGAATAATCCTCTGCTTAGCCTCTCTGCTTCAAACCTTTCTCCAGTGCAATACATCCTTTACACAGTGATTTTCCTAAAGAGTAGGTCTGATCATGTTGCCCCATCCACTCAACAAACTTCATTAGTTCTTCCATTGCCTCTTCTGTTTGATATTTAATGCTTTTCACAGCCTATTGTCCTCTTCCTACCTTTCCAGACCTCTTCTACTTTACTCTGCCCCTTGAACTCTTTGATTTGGTTACACTGATTTGTTACTTTGCTCATGTGATGCTCTATCTCCAGGGTCCAAGTTTGAAATGTATTCCCTCCCCCCTTGTGCCTTGGAAATCTCTTATTTCCTTTAAGATTCAGCTCAGTTGCCACTTTCACAAAATCATTTTTGACTTAAAATCTGGGCCCAAACAATTCTTAGCTGGAGGAATTCTAGGCAATTCACTTAACCTCTATCTGTCTCAGTTTCTTCATCTATAAAATTAGGGTAATAATAACACCTACTTCCCAGCATTGTTATGAGGATAAAATTAGATAATTTTTATAAAGCTTTCTATATATGCTTAGTATTACTGGTGTGACCCCTCCCAAGACTACCTTGTATTCATTTTATATGTATTCTATCTGTACTTTGCTATGAGAGGAAGAAGCAGAGACATGGTTGAAATAGCATCAGAACTGGTCCTGGAGGTCCAAGCCTAAGGGCACAAAATGACTTACTATAACAATAGGTATACAGGATATGGCATCCTCAGCTCTGTTTGAGTTGAGGCAGGAATCATAAGCAAGTTCCTAGAACAGCCAGTCAGACAAAGTCCTGCTTCCATTTACAAGATGCCAAAGCCATCATATTCCTGTTCAAAGGCAACATTTCGAAAACCAAGTTGAAAGGATCCTGTCTTCAACTGTGCCCAGGTTGTCCTTTCAGCCTTTCCCAGATGTAGAGGGGCCATCTCCAGCCATCCAGATTTATATCTTGCCTCTGGACCCAGAAGGCTCTAGAGGAGAAACCAAGACTGGTGACTTTACATATCCTCCCTCACTTGAATCCAAGTCACTTAGCAAGTCATGGCATCATGAAGGTGGTCTTTTTTGAGAATGAAGGACAAACAAGAACCACCTAGGTATAGACACGTTACCTATAATAGTTCCCAGACCACTCTCCCTGTGGCCAGCACATGGCATCCTCTTTGAGTGCTGGACTATTGGCTTCATGACAATGCAGACAATCATACCTCAAATCATAATTCAGAATAATATCTAACTATGATCCCATGTGATTTCACCTTAAATAGCAAATTCACTCATAACTTATGGCTCAGTTACTATTTCTCCTCTCATGGTGTTACAATAACACAGTTTACCAGGTCTTTGAAATTTATTCAGGATCCTTTTCTATTGTGTTCTTTTAAAAACTTTATTTTCAATTTTTCAACATTCACTTCCCCAAAATTTTGTATTTCAAATTTTCTCCCCATATCTTTCCTACCTCCACCCCAGGGCATTATGTATTCTGATTACCCTTTCCTCCAGTCTGCCCTCCCTTCTATCACTCCCTCCACCCTTATCTCCTTCCCTTCTATTTTCCTGTAGGGCAAGATAGATTTCTGTATCCCATTGCCTATATATCTTATTTCCTAGTTGCATGTAAAAGCAATTTTTAACATTCATTTTTAAAGCTTTGAGTTCCACACTCTCTCCCTTCCTCCTTCCACATCCACCTTCATTGAGAAGGCAAGCAATTTAATATAGATTATACATGTATAGTCATGCAAAACACTTCCAAAACAGTCATGTCATGAAAGACTATGATTCCCTCTATCCTGTCTCGCCCTTAATTTATTCTATTCTCTCCTTTGACCTGTCCCTCTATCAAAGGGATTGCTTCTGATTACCCCTTCTCCCAATCTGCTGTTCCTTCTGTTATCCCCACTCTCTTATCTCCTTCCCCTCTGCTTTCCTGTAGGGTAAGATAAACTTCCATACCCAATTGAGTGTGTGTGTTATTCTCTCCTGAAGCTGAATCCTATAAAAGTAAGGCTCATTTATTCCCTCTTATCTTCCCCTTCTTCCTCTCCATGTAAAAGCTCTTTCTTGCCTTTTTTATGTGAGGTGATTTACTACATTCTACCTCTCCTTTCTCTTTGTCCTAGTACATACATCTCAACACTTAAGTTTCTTTTATAGATATCATCCCTTCATATTCAGCTCACCTTGTGTGCTCTCTCTCCCTCCCCCCACCTTTCTCTCTCTCTCTGTCTCTGTCTGTCTGTCTGTCTCTCTGTCTGTCTCTCTCTCTCTCTCTCTCTCTCTATATATATATGTATATATATATGTATTCCCCCACACACACATATATTCCCTCCAACTCTCATAATAATGAGAAAGGTCTCATGAGTTACAAATATCATCTTTCCATGTAGGAATATAAACAGTTCAACTTTAATAAGTTCCTTGGAGTTTCTCTTTCCTGTCTACCTTTTCATGCTTCTCTTGATTCTTATATTTGAAAGTCAGATTTTCTATTCAGCTGTGGTCTTTTCAACAAGAATTCTTAGAAGTCCTCTATTTCATTGAAATTCTATTTTTTTCCCCTGAAGTATGATACTCAGTTTTGCTGGGTAGGTGATTCTTAGTTTTAATCCTATCTCCTTTGACCTCTGGAATATCATATTCCAAGCCCTCTGATCTCATAGTGTAGAAGCTGCTAAATCTTGTGTTATCTTGATTGTGTTTCCACAATACTTGAATTATTTCTTTCTGGCTGCTTGTAATATTTCCTTCTTGCCCTGGGAAATCTGGAATTTGGTTACAATATTCCTGGGAGTTTTCCTTTTGGGATTTCTTTCAGGAGGTGATCAGTGGATTCTCTTCATTTCTGTATTACCCTCTGGTTCTAGAATATCTGGACAATTTTCCTTGATAATTTCTTGAAAGATGATGTCTAGGCTCTTTTTTTTTTTATCATGGCTTTCAGGTAGTCCAATAATTTTTAAATAATCTCTCCTGGATTTGTTTCCAGGGCAGTTGTTTTTCCAGTGAGATATTTCACATTGTCTTCTATTTTTTTCATTCTTTTGGTTTTGTTTTATAATTTCTTGATTTCTCTTGAAGTCATTAGCTTCCATTTGCCCCATTTTGATTTTGAAGGAATTATTTTCTTCAGTGAGGATTTGGACCTCTTTTTCCATTTGACCTTTTCTGCTTTTTAAGGCATTCTACTCTTCATTGACTTTTTGGACCTCTTTTGCCATTTGGAGTAGTCTAATTTTAAAGGTGTTATTTTCTTCAGCATATTTTTTTGGTTCTCTTTTAGCAAGTTGTTGACTCATTTTTCATGATTTTCTTGCGTTGCTCTCATTTCATTTGCCAATTTTTCCTGTACTTCTCTTACTTTTCCTGTACTCTTTTGAGTTCTTCTATGGCCTGAGATCAATTCATATTTTTCTTGGAGGATTTGGATGCAGGAGCTTTGACTTTGTTGTCTTCTGGTTGTATTTTTTTATCTTTCTTGTCACCAGTGACATAAGAAAATACCTCTTCACTAAGAAAGTAGGAATCTATGGTCTGATTCTTTTTCCCCGTTTACTCTTTTTCACAGCCAGTTACTTGACTTTTGAGCTCATTGTTAAGTGTAGGACTCCAGAAGCAGCCTCTGCCTTAGCAGTGGCTGCCACCGCCCTGGGTACTGGGGTGGGGGCCAGAAAACACTCCCCTCTCAGCCAAGTGAGAGACCCTTCCCACTCATCTTTGAAGCTGTCTTTGACATTTGTGGGTTGAGAAGTCTGGAAACCGCCACAGCTGCCAGCGATTCAGTCCCTAAGGCCTGCTCCAGCTCTGCCTGCTCTACACCAAACTGTGCTCAGCTCCTGGTCCAGTGCGATAGACCCTTACTGTCGATCTTCCATATTGTCTTGGGCTGGAAATTGGCTTTAGTCTGTCCTTTTGTGGCTTCTGCTGCTCTAGAATTTGTTTAGAGTAATTTTTTACAGGTTTTTTGAGGGGTTTTGGGGAGAAGGCTCTAGCAAGTCCCTGCTTCTATGCCACCATCTTTAGCATTCATTTTTGAAAACTTTTGAGTTACAAATTTTCTCCTACCTGCCCCCTACTCATTAAGAAAGCAGACAATATGATATCAGTTTTACGTATCAAGTAATGTAAAACATTTCTATATTACCCGTGTTGCAAAAAAACAAAACCAAACCAAAAGGAAGACCCATAAAGAAACTGAGAAAAGTATGTTTTAATCTGAACTATACTGAAGGCTTCATGATATGGGCAAGAGAATGGAACAGGAACACTTTCACAAATTAGTATTCTACTCTTTTTCGTTGAGTGAAAGGTGTAGTAAAGACAGAATTCTATTTTTTTATTATTAAAAAAATTGACTAGATGGAGTAAAATGAACAAACAAATGATGCTTTAAAGATATCTCCCATGCACAAGCCAAAATTATATAAGATTCCTGGAAAGTTGTAACAACAGAGGTAATCTTATTTGACCCTCTACACACTAATACCAGGCAAGACATAAAAAGAGGGAATAAATGTTTGCTATACTTGTTTGCCAGAGTCTTGGAGGTGATTCTGTCCAGAGTCCAAGTTAAGAGGCATTCACTATAGATAGGTCTTCTAGGTAGGTAGTCCTGTTTGTGGATGAACATTCTGCTAATTGCATCAAACAACATAACACTGCTGAACCTCCTAAACGAGATACATAATTGCCACAAAGAGTTCAGCCCACCTGTCTACAGAAGAAAAACTAAGTAGAATGCATATTGTCTGCACTATGATACACTCCATTTTAGCTGTTCTCCAACTGTGATATGGTGACTTCTGTGGTCCCTGAGATACTTTCAGGGTACCTACAAGGACAAAACCATTTTCATGATAGTACAAAGGTGTTTTAATTTTGAACACAGTAAATAGCAGTGTAATCCACATGAACAAAATCTCTTGGGAGGGGCCTCCATATTTTTTAAGAGCACAAAGAGGTCCTGAGGCCAAAAGTTTGAGAACCACTGGTTTATTCAAATATAAAATCCCTTTTTCACTTAAAGACTTTTATAACTTAGCCCCTTTCTTTCCAATCTTGTTGCACCATATTCCTGCATTGAACTCTGTGATTCAGTGATACTAGTCTCCTTTCTGTTTCTTACCTACTCCATTTCTGAACTTTATATTTTCACTGACTGTCCCCTATGTCAAGAATTCTCTTTTTCATCTATTTTCTGGCCTTCCTGGGTTCTTTCAAGGCTTAGCTAAGATTCTACCTACAAGAAGACTTTCTGGTTCCTTGTAATGCCTTCCCTCTGTTGATTATTTCCATTTTATCTTGTATAGTATATCTTGTTTGTATGTAGTTGTTTGCATGTTGTCTGTGAACTTTTTTGAGAGTAGGGGTATTTGTGGGGAGGGAAGAGGATGCATTCTTTGTGTCCACAGCACAGTGCCTGGCTTATTTTAGGTGCTCATAGTAAATGCTCTGACTTGCAGCAGGATGGATGACGCTACATAGAGTTGGTTTGTGTGTTTATGTGTACATACCTATACCTGGGTCTTGATTAGTGTGAATAATGAATTCCTCAGAAGTGATTGAATTATTTTAATTTGCACTGCATATTTCCATTAGGTTGGAACTATTTACCATATTTTGCATAATTATAAGTTTGAATAGTGCAGTAGACATCCAATTGATCAGGAGAAAGAAGGGACTGGATTGCCTTTGGGAAATTGCTGTTTTCTTTTAATGCCCTCAAACAATCCCCTGAAACAAAAGCTTGTCTTTTTAATACTAACATTTCAGGGATATGGGATTCCAAGTCATAGGACAGCCTCCCAAGATCTTAAGTTGAAGATCACCCAAAGTGTAATAGACAGGTGCTTAGTGGATGTGGACAGGCTTCATAAAGAATTATGAAGGAGAAGTGGTGTAAAAGTGTCATTAGAGAAAAGTATGACTGAAAAAAGATGGGCTATCCTTGTTTTGAGAATAAGGGAGAACTCAACAGAGAAGTCAGGAGAACTTAAGGAAGTCTAGCACATAGAAAACTGAGGGGAGGATGTAGACTAAGATTTGCTTTGGATTGGGCTGACATAAGAGGACTGTTGAAGAAAATACTCATCTCAGTGAGTTCACAAACACATTGGAAGGAGTATTGGAATATTAATATGTAAAGGAGAAGAACAAATAGGTAGACAGAATTGTGCCTTAGCTTGAAAGACAGCTCTGTACTTCATTTCGGCTAAATTCCCCTTTTAAAGTGCTGTATATGGCAGTTAGGTGGCCCAGTGCATAGAGTGCTGGGCCTGAGTCAAGCTCACTCATCTTCCAGAGTTCATATCTGGCCTCAGATTACTTCCTAGCTGTGTGACCCAGGGCAAGTTACTTCAACCCTGTCTGCCTCAGTTTTCTCATCTATAAAATGAGCTGGAGAAGGAAATGGCAAGCTAGTCCAGTATCTTTGCCAAGAAAACCCCAGGTGGGGTCATGAAGAATCAGACACGACTGAACAACTACAATGTGATTTGAAACTTTTAAATAGATTTAAAGTGCCTGTGTAATTGGACTTGAGCAGCAATTCATGCTATTTATTTGAAGCATTTCAAATATCAGATTTCCTATTTCTCTTATCAGTTTAATCCAAGATTTTTATGGATTTTCACCTAAAGACATTAAAGCTTATATTTTTGTTATGTCTGCATTTGAATGACATGTGATCCAATTACTCATTCTAGTGTAGTCTCCTGTTTTGAGACTGATTGACTTAGTCTTTTATTTCTGTAGAGTTTTAAGAGTTCCAGAGTTTTTACCATTGTTTTTCTGCTCTTGCTAGTCACATCTTTAGTGCTTTAAGCATTATATTTGTGGAATATACATTGGAAAATTGAACTTTAACCTTTGTTTTTAAAGCACTATCTGCTTTTCTCTAGGATTGTGTTGTAAGAAGACATCCCTGGTGGTTTGATTCATTGTTTTTCAATTGGTTTTAATTCTATTAACATGTCTAGAATATTTGAAGAAGGATTGATAAAATACCTTTTAGACAAGGGAGCAAATATCTAAGATTTCATTGAGTATATACAAGTAACTTTTATATATCTTTCTAGTTAGCATGGCAGAAGAAGATACTAGTGGAGAAGACTATCCAACAGAAATTCATGACTATCTGTCAACATTTGAGAATTCCCTTCATTCCGTGGATGAAATGCTAAAGACTATGATGTCAGTTTCTAGAAATGAGTTATTACAAAAGGTAAAAAGTAAAATAAATGCCTCTCCCTAATTGATGTATTTATTTAGTAGATAATGCTTCATCTTCTAAGCAAGTTACTGTATGAGAAAAAATAGCTCAGTGACATACTCTCATATCTGAATTCTGTATAGTTTATAGGATAGAAAATTCCTAAAGTTTAATAAATACCTATCTAAGCTGTAAACATTTTTTGTTGTGGTTGGATTATGAGAAGGAGTGCTCACAGCATTCTTTTTGACAGAATCCATCTTTGAGCTTTTAAGTAGTGGAATGATGTTATCAGAGTTTCTGGAAATCCTATTGGACAAAAACAATAAATTGATTTTGACAGCCCCAAACAAATTTCATTATGTTTCTCTGTCTTTGGTACAGCCTAAGTATTTCAGCCTGCTCCTCATACATAAATACATCATGTACTGTGTTTATATTGATGAATTGCTTTTGACATAACAAAGCCCAGATCATAACTTCAAAAATTAAAATAATTTAAAATATTTTTTCTTGCATTGTACATATTTTCTTTGTGTAAAGAAAAAAATGGTACTTAGAAGTAAAAATTTATTGTCAAAATAGATGAACATGATATCTCCTTTTCTTGCATAGTTTCCAGGTCATTTAGTTATTGGACTGTAGTATGTATTTTATTGATACTTGCTAATATTTAAAATGCTGTCTGATTGACCTAAAACTTTGTTTTTTTTTTTAATAGTTGGACCCGCTTGAACAGGCCAAGTTGGATTTAGTTTCTGCTTATACATTGAATTCAATGTTTTGGGGTAAGTAGACTAATATATTTGAGTTAGTCAGAGGGGAAACTTCCAGGTTAATTTTGACAAGTTCAGCCAAGCTTTAAGGTTTTTTAATAACTTCTTTTGTCTTTTTTAAAGTCAGGATAAGCCAAAAATTAATTTATTTTGCTTGTGTGCTAAATAATTTAAGATAGAAATTTCTGTGATTTTTATTTTGTTTAATTTACTTGATTGTAGTACTTTCTATATATATGTAATTTTCACAGAGCACATAATTTGAGAGTTAGAAGGGAATCACCACTATAAAATATCTAGTCATTGATTATCTAGTTTTTAAATTATACTTTTAAAAATTATTATTAAACCTCTCTCATTTTGTCTGACAGTTTACTTGGCCACTCAAGGAGTTAATCCCAAGGAACATCCAGTAAAGCAAGAAATAGTAAGCTTTTGCTTTACATGTTTTTTGCTTTATTTACTCCATTGTAGATTTGTGCATAGAATGATTATCTGTCTGGGTATTATTTGATTCTTTTAAATTTTAAAAAGTCACAGTACCTTTGTGTCACAGTATCATTTATGAAAAGCAGAATTGTCTAAGTTTTCTGAAATTATATAAACAAATAAGATAATTGTAATTTTGCCTTTAGTTTTCCTTATTTTAACCTCTTACCTAAAAAATTAGATTGAGTGCAATTATGATTTCTAGATTTAAATGGACTGGGAAAATGTTTCAGTTACCTTATATTAAATAATTCTATTCGTAATGTACATAGTCTTTTCCCACAGAATTTTGAAATCTTTGCTATCTTCAAAGAAGTTTTTTAAAAAGCCCCAAACTCTTACACAATTCTAAAAAGTATATTCCAGTTGATTTACTAGCCAAGCCGGGAAAGTTCCTCCCCCACCCACCTTTTCAATTCCTCCATTAATTCATTTTCTCAGCAGTAAAGAATCCAGTTCAGCAACAAAGCTAAAAGCTTTTTTGGCACCAGTTGTATGTGTACTGTCCAGTAATTCTGCATTAGTGACATATTTACAACCTATAATAAATCTTTTAGGTTTGTCTTTGTATTCCATTTAGATACATAAGTACAGTATATAAGGTCTAGTATCTTAGAATTTCTGCTGACTTCAAAAATCAAATCAAATCATTCAGTTTGAAGAAAAAATTAGAAATCAAACTTTGTTTGCCTTTTTGACTTCCCTTTATAAATAAGAATGTCAGTATAATCAATATATATTAATCTGTTATTTCTTTATGGATATATGTGTGTGTGTATGTGTGTATGTACACAAACACATACACACACATATAAAACAAAAGTATATGAGACAAACCAACTTTAACTTCAAGAAGTATGTGGTCACCTGTATTAATTTCAGCTGAATAGCCCATTTTTGTCTTCAGTTTTTAAAAATTGAGTAAACCAGATTGCTTTTTCTCTGTCTTAATGGATGAAGCAGAACATTTTTCCAGTCTCAAGGTTCTTGGTGCAGAATTTTTTTTATTTTAAATTTAGCAATTGTGAGAAATCATGAAACTCAAGAGTATGGAGAAGTGTGACTTTCAGACTGAAAAACAGGAGTTTATCCTGTCTAGTTCTCTAAGGAAAGGATCATATTTCTTTGTGCTCTGTACTTTACAAGTATCCAAGTAAATGCCTGAATCTCCCTTTTCCTTCTTTGTTTTTTGGATCGTTTAATGTTCTGTACCTTTCATGAAGAAAGGCAGTCAAAAAAGTCAATTTTTCAGTTTTACAGCCCTGTATTTCCTAGGCATGTTGTGGTTACTTTGATAAGTTTGATGTTTGATGAAATGTACATTTAGGCCTCATCATTCATTTGCTGTCATCTTGGGGTTTCTGCTCATCAGTGCCATTTTTTTCAAAGTGATATATAAAGTAACCATTTATCCTGATTAGCAGTCATACTGGTATAAATGTCTTATAGCAACATTGTGTGTTTCTCACCTTGCAAAATCTGCCTGCTTGGAGTGTATATTTCATTGGAGAATTTTATTCTTCATTTATTTTAACAAATCTAACAAAGCACTTTGCTAGGCACTGAGGAGATAAAAGTTGAATGAAATGGTCTCAGACCCCAAGATGCTTATAGTACAATAGGACAGATAAATGTGCAGACAGATGTAGTACAGAGTATAGTATGCTAAAAATATGAAATATAAGACAAGTGCTGTGAGGATTTGTTAATCACATTTCATATGTTAATCATTTATAAAACAACATTGAAAGTCAAACATTTGCATACGTTTGGGAATTGGGGAGTGGGAAGGAACATGTGTTCATTTTATGTAAGTAGTCTACCATTATACCCCAAATTTTTTATTTGCATAATATCCACTTTAGTTGTGATTATAGAAGGAAATATATACAGAGATAATTGAGGGTTCTGGAAGGAGCAGTGTATTATAATGGAAAGGATAGGAGGCCTTCTGGTCTTGGCTTGGCTGCTGACTTGTTATATGACCCCGACCCCAAGAGGTTACTTCTTTTTATCTGGGCTTTAGATTTCTATCTATAACACAGGGAAATGTCAGGTGGTAGTCTAGATGATCTTTAAGATTTTTTTCTACCTGTAAGATTCTGTGATTCTTGTACTTTATTTGGAGAGAGACATTGATGTTTAGTGGGAAAGAATCTGTATTTGGAGTAAGGACAACTGGGTTCATAGATATGAGAAGCTAAGTAAATTAATTTTCATTCTGTGTTACCTAAGTCTGAAAAATGGAGATGATGATATTTGTACTAGCTCCTTCACAGAATTATTTTGAGGAAAGCATCTTATACACCTTAAAGTGCTTTATAAAATGTTAGTTATTATTTGGGAAAAGTCCAGACAAGAATAATTTCATAGTACCAGAACTCTGATTTGATGGTATTGAGGTAATTTTCAAAGTCATTCTATACTTGGACCTTCACTTAATATAATTTGGAGTGTGTTCTGATAGAGAATATTGTAATAAAACTAGTGATGATAAATATTTTATTGCTATCAATTGTTATTGTTTTATAGGATAGAATAAGAATTTATATGAACAGAGTCAAAGAAATTTCAGACAAGAAAATGGCTGCCAAACTGGATAAAGGAGCTGCTTCAAGATTTGTAAGAAATGCGCTTTGGGAAGCCAAACCAGAAAAAGGATCAAAGTCCTCAAATAAAGGAAAAAGAAAAAAGTGAATCTTTGGTTTTGTTTGGTGAATATTTAGAAGTATTTCATATTAAGTTTTGGCCCTGTCCCTTTAAAAATTGGTGGAAAATGAAAGAAGATTGTATTGAATTTCAACTGGAGAAACTAGGTTTAAATATATACTGGTATGACATTTTCCCTTGAAATTTGTTACACGATGTGCCCCCTCTCCAATATTTTAATTGATTTTTCTAGTTCTTAAAAGTTTAAAATTTCATATTCATATTTTGCTAAGTCCTAACCTGTAAATTATTACATTTCATCTCTGTGTTTTTTGTAAACATTTGCTATTATACTGCTCTTATGAACTGCATGAATTCTGCAAGTGAAATTCAGTGTTATCAGTGTATCTGTTTTCAGTATATTGTGTTAAAAAAAGAATGAAGAGACTAAATATTTCTTTATAGTACAGCTATTATGGTTATCTCTCTTTTGTTTCTAGATATCATTGATCTTTTAAAAATAAGTACTTGAAATATGTTAAAATGTAAAGAGTCATCTATAGCTTCATCTGTTTGTCCCAATGAACACTCAAAAATAAATGGAAATGTTATTTGAATAAGAGTTGAGATTTCACACTGATGACTAGATTTTGAGTAAAGAATCACAAATTCTTTGACCTGGAAAGAATCCCAGATGTCATACTTTCAACACCCTTATTTTACCAGTGAAGAAACTTCAGTCCAGAAGTGACCTGTTACCGTTCCTTTACTCTAGAAGCTAGGGTTGTATCTTTGTTGTTTTAGTGACTCTTTTGAATAAGTTTTTTTCAGATGATTCACTTAAGATAGTCATGCTGTTCATGGGAATTGTGTTGTAGAGGTACCTATGAATAGTTAACCACAATGACTTGCTCTTGTTTCAAAGTACTTGTCGAGTGTTGAAGCTCTCTCTTTTTTTCTTTCTTTTTCTCAGTGCTTTGTCTATTCTTCCAGTTATGTTTTCTTAGGTTACATTATGGTAATAATTGCAAGTGTCTGTATCAGGCAGAATCCGAACAGAATCCCATTTTGATGCAATGTTTATTAGTGATAATTCTGTCTTGAACTTTTCAATATCTCATGAACTTTAAACCCATGAACTTTGACTGTATATTTCCAATTAATGCAAATGTAAAAAACCCATGCCATCACATACAGGAATGCCAAGAACAGTAAAATACTTTAATTTTTGAGAAGATGGTATGATTTCTGTGTGATTAATTCTCCATATGTAACCTTGAATAAATGGATTTCTTGATTTATAGAAACAGATATTGGAAATGGTCTTAAAATGTAATGGATTTTGTAAAGCATTTTGGGCTCTTTCTGTGACACGTGATGAGGAAAGCATTGATGGAGACACAAATTCTGTTCTGGCTATAATGTCAGATGATCTGAAGAGTGGGAGAACATTTATAACTTCTGCATACTCTCTGCAGCCTCTCAAATAAATTATTTTCTTTAAAAGATTTTTTTGTGATAATTATTATTATAAGATTAAATGCAGTGTGCAGGTTTTTGTGTTGTCTTTAGCTAGTATGTAATGGTTATTTCTGAATATTTCCTACTTTTATAAAGTCTGGAAAAATAAAGGGAATTGTTTTTCATACACGAAGTTAAATCAGATATTTTTACAAACTCTTGCTTATAGTTTTTACATTAGAATTATTTCCTGATCTGCCCCTAACTACATTTGTTACAAAGAAACACACGTTAGCAAAACTGATATAGCAACCACATCTGATGGTGTGTGAGCATTCCATTCTCTTTGCTGTCTACCAAGGTTATTCCTTGCAGTTAATCTGAGTTCAGCTACCTTGTAGTGTCATTTTCATTTAATATGTTATCTTTTCTAATGTAACACTCTCCTATTGTATTCATATATTACACAGTTCAGCCATTCCCCAGTCACTCACTAGTTCTAGTTTTTGCTACCATAACAAGGGCTGCTATTAATAGTTTGTAATATATGGGGCCTTTAGTCACCAATAGTTGACCTTCTTGGGATATATGCCTACTATAGGAATTGCTGGTTCAGAGGGACACTTTTTTTCAGATTTTTCTGGAAAACGGGCCAATTTACAATTCCATTAACAGCGTATTAGTATTCTGGTAATTTCATGGCCCCTCCTACATTATGTCTTTATCATCTTTGACATTTAGGTTGTTGTGAAGTGAAACCTGAGTTTTAATTTTAATTTCTTCTAGTGATTTAGAACATTTTTCTTATTGTTGGATCATTTTCATTTCCTTTGAAAATGATTTGTTCTTCTCCTTTGACCACTTACCTGTTGGAAAAACTGTTGTTATTTAAAAATGGAAGCACTGGTAGTGAAAAATATTAAGTAGTTATTAGATGAATTATCAGTATTTTTAATAAAAAAGTGTTCTGCATATTTTCCATTTGTTTTCATGGCTAACTGGATGTTTGTATGTTTATGTATGTATGTGTATATATAATATATACGTGTATATATAGACATGTATACACACACACAGTATATGTATACTTACCTCTCAATGCACCAACAGTCTGATTCAGTTGATGAGAGAACTCTGTTCATCAACCAGGATATATATAATTTAGTAGGTAAGTTTTAGAGAGGTGGCTGAAATTCAGAGAATTTAAGTGACTTACTTGACCATGGTCAAATAGTTTTAGATATAGGATTTGAGTCTGTCTTTCTGAAACCAAGTTCAATATTTACAGTATGTCATACCTCCTCATGTATTTATTTATATGTATAGGCAAATAAAATATATATATATATATACACACATTAAAATGATATTTACTACACATGTCATGCTTTAATACAGATGTTTGCTATATAAACTAAAAAAGTTTTCTGCATTTACCATCATATAACTGCCTCTTGGACATTTCCAACTGGACCTCCCAAAGACGTCTCAAATCTGCTTGTGCAAAGTGGAGTCTTTTATATTTCCCCTAAATGTACACCCCTTCTGAATTTTCCTGTTATTGTTGAGTGCTCTCAGCTTACGTCTAGTCGGGTACCAAATCTTGTCATTTTTATTTTGTAAGATGTCTCATGTACATCCCCTGCTCTACACTCACACAACCACTTCCCAAGGCAGGTAGGTGGTACACTGATAGACTTGGAGTAGGGAAGTTGTTTGGTTTTCAGTTGTATCTGACTCTTCAAAATCCCTTTTTGGGGTTATCTTGACAATGATACAGTGATACTGGAGTGGTTTGCCATTTCCTTCTCCATCTCATTTTACAGATGAGAAACTGAGGCAAATAGTGTAAAGTGATTTGTCCAGAGTCACATAGCTAGTAAGGGTCTGAGGCCAGATTGAGACTCATAAAGAAGTCTTTCTGATTCCAAGTTCAGTGCTCTAACCACTGTACCACCTAGCTGAATTCAAGTTTCTATCTAGCCTCAGACACTTATTTAACTTTATGACCCCAGGTAAGGCTCAGTCTCTCACAGCTTTAGTTTCCTCATCTTTAAAATGAGAATAGTAATAGCACTTATCCAGCTAGGTTGTTGTGAGGATTAAATGAAATTAACTATAAAAACTTGGCAAACCTTAAAGTGTTACCGAAGTGCTTTTACTATTTTTAATTTCATGTACTTGTCACTTCTTACCTAAACTTTTACCATAGCCTGTTTTTTCTTCCTGCTTCATATTTCTCCATACTACACTGCATCATCCTCCACAAAACCACCAAAGGTCTGACTTCTCACCATGCTTCTTGCTACCAAACTACAGTACCTTCCTGTTATTACCTTTAGATAAAAAGCTCCAATGTTACTTAATATCTGTTTTGTACATTTTATACGCACATAAACACATACACCTACACATATGTTTTATGTTGTCTACTTTAGAACTCTTTGAGGGTAGAGACTTTCATTTTTCCTTGTATTTTCACTACCTAAGCAGTGTTTAGTAGTTAGTAACTGTTTAATGTTTGTTGCTTGATAATGGGGAGAATATAATATTTTTAAAAATGGAGATTTTATGAAATATTTTTTCATGAGACTTTTATTTTTGTATAATTCACTTTATTTTTCCTTGGAAACTTGATAACAAATTATGTTCATCAACTTTAGTTAGATCAGTTAAGGGTAACGCTTCATCTATTTTGACTATAGGGCAGTTGCTTTTAACATAATTTGTCTCAAACGGAGATCTACTTTAATAAGTTTAGATGTTAATTCATTATTGCATTAGTCTCTCTGGAAATTAGGAAGATTGCAGATACATTATCTGTGACATAATGAGTTTTTAGTCTTTAATGCTATCTTAAATTCCCCTTTATTCTTGTTCCTGCCCGCAAGGAGATTCATTTTACTATAATAGAATATTAGGGGCAGAATTGGAAATTACTTGAGGATTTTGGAGATTTGAAGGTCAGATCAAGATTTTTTTTTTTTACATTTACATACTTAAAGTGATAATGCAAACCTGATCAAACTTACTCCGAATAAAAATATCAGACATGGATTTTTTTTTTTAAAGAACATTTAGAAACTTGTCTTCAATGTAAGTCACTGCAGTTTGTGCTATGGTAAAGCCCTAATTATGTGTAATATTTTTAGTAGAAATACTCTCATTGCAAAATGAATGCAGTTGGTAAAGTTATGTTTTTAAACTTTTATACTAAAATTTTTTATGTATTTAGTCATTAACAAGAGAAATACAGGTGATAAAATTATCTTTACCGCTTTCCCAAAAGAAGTCTTTCTCTCTGGGGTTTTCCCCTATCCTTTTCTGTGTTGGAAGAATTTCCAACTAGGAGTTATGTAAATTGATGAAATCACAGGTCTAGACCCCTGTTCTTGTCTGATCTTTGACAGTTTTGGAAACTCATGCCATCTTACTTTGTTTTATCATTTGAAAAGTTATTAAGAAAAAGAAATTTACGTAACCTTGTATATTTAAAAGGAATAACAAGTTATATATATTAGCCTTGCAGTTTCATGCTCAATCTTTTTTATTATACTTATAGCATATTTATTATATAATTTCTTATGGAAATGCTTGTTTTATTCTATAAATTAAAAATAAAGGAGAGGGGAAATATCTTCACAAGAGATTATTAAAAAAGTTATTAGTAATAGCTACATTTATTAGTAATGGCTACATTAGATTAAAAAGACAGATGGCTGGAATGGGATTCCACTGATTGAATTTTTTGTTTAGTTTGTTTTCATGGCTTTACTTACAGTGTTAGCTACAAGAATTTTAGTAAAACTATTTAAACCCCTTTCTTTCAAGCCTTTTTTTTTCAAGACAGAGTAAGCTAATTATTATCCAGTCTTGCATGGAACAGTCTCTTTGATGCTTTACTCCTTTTGAGACTTAATGGGATAGCATAACTTTAGAGGTAACTGGGAAACTTACACTGTTATAGTCTGTCCTAAAGGGTTAGCTGTGACAGTTCCTAATGAGTACAGTTAAATTTTCATTGAAAAAAAGGTAGAAATAGCTGCTTTTTAGATCAGCTTGCCTAAGAGTGTCTGATGACAAAAAAAATTACGTTTCTTTTTTTAATAATGCAGTTGAGTTATCTATGTAATGGAGAAGTAGTTGCACATGATAGTAGAAAGATATCAGTTCTGTAAAGTGATATATTTTGGAGGAGATACTAAATTTGATGGTGGAAAAAATAAGCTTTATAAATGGAACATTTAAGAGACTACCTTTTTATGGTTGCTTTTCAGTTTAGGGCTGCCTTTACGTGCACCATTTCAGTTTGGCAGCAACAATAAATGGCTGAAGGAAATTGAAGATGATAATTCAACATTTCAAGATGCTTCTGCTAAAACTAATGTCGTCCCATCCAGAGTTTGAATTTAAAGCTTACACTAAACGGTATTCACAGTATTTTGGAGCCATAGACCTCATAAAAATCATGGTGATGTGACTTGAATTATGTTATTAAAATGAATAGGGAGTAATATGTTCATTTCCTAAGGAGTTGCATGTGTATAATAGAAGAGAAAATTGTGTAAAAATGATGTAAAAAGATGTATATGAGTTTTTTGTGTATGTGATCCATTGGATTTTATAGTTTTGGAGATTTAATTATAGCAATACCAGAAAGACCTTGATACCATGTTTTTATGGATCTCGTAGGTCATATTAAGATGCAACTTGTATATTTTCAATTGCATGTATTTAGCAACTTTTACTATAATTTTATTCTAAAAATCACAACTCTGATTTTACTTTAAGAATAAAACTCAAATGCCTGAAGCATTGCCTAGCACATTTGGAGGTTGTAACTTGCCAAGTTTCTATAGTAAGTTATTTATAGGATTTCTTTTTGTAGTAATAAAAAACTGGAAACTAAGGAAGTGTCTTTCTATTGAAGAATGACTGAACAAATTATGATCCATGAATGTAATGGAATATAATTATGTTGTAAGGAAGAATGAAAGGAAGAGTTTCAGAGAAACCCGAGAAGATAAATGAACTGATGCATATTAAAATGAGCAGAGCCAGGAGAACAATTTATTAAATAACAATGTAAAAATGAACAGAACTAAGAAAACCTAAGACCTAAGAACTCTTGGTGCAATGAGCAGCTGCTGTGTTGGAGGCATGATGATGATAAAGCATGCTATCTCCTTCCAGAAAAAGGTGATAGACACAAGGTGCAGAATAAGACATACTTTTGACCATGGCCAATGCAGGAATTTATTTTGCTTCATTGTGCAAATTTGTTAAAAAGGTTTTTTTTTTCTTTTTTTGTTTCCAACGGGTGAGAGAGATTTAAAACATTTTTTTGGTAATTGGAAAACCTGCCAAATTGAATTTTATAAATGAACTAGTCATTTCTTGAATCTATTATTAAACACCTTTACATGGACACTGTCAACAATGTATACCATATTTTAAATTTGCTCCTGAAATAGGCTGATGAGACCTATTTCCCTAAAAGGAAAACCAGAAAGGATTTTTCACCAAGTTGTGTTCATACATACATTTTAAAGTAAGAACATTCCAAAGTTGACTTTCATTGTATGATGTTACTGCTGACTCCTCTAAATGGTTTAAACTAATTTGCTTAGTACAATCCATCACTAAACATTGAGAGCCTGCTATGTACCCCACACTGAAATAAGTCCTGGAATACAAAACACTGAAGGGTCCCTTCTCTCAAGGAGCTAAGTATCTAATGAGGGAGACAAGAAGTGACTATGTAAAAACACGGAAGTCACTGGAATTAAAAAGGGTTGGTAAAATCTTCCTGTAGAAGATAGGATTTTAGTTGGGTCTTGAAGGAAGCCAGAGGGCAGAGGTGAGGAGGATGAACATTTTTGGGAGGAACATGGGGGAAAGCTGGAAAAAATTCCCAGAGCAGAAAGAATGTCTTCTTAGTGGAACAGCCAGAAGGTCAGTGTCACTGGATCAAAGAGTAGGAGCTGGGGAGTAAGGTATAAGAAGACTATATAAGAGAGATTATAAAGGATCTTAAAAGAAAAACAGGATTTTGTTTTTGTTCCTGGATGCAATAGGGAGCCATTAACACTTATTACACTGTGGGGAAATCACTTTTGGGGCTGACTGGAAGATGAGACTTGAGGCACGCAGACTCACTAGCAGGATATCACAAATAGTCAGGTGTGAGGTGATGAGTCTGTAC
Organism: Notamacropus eugenii; assembly: GCF_028372415.1. NCBI lineage: Eukaryota > Metazoa > Chordata > Mammalia > Diprotodontia > Macropodidae > Notamacropus > Notamacropus eugenii. The sequence continues at coordinate 635,604,713 of NC_092872.1, forward strand.
TAGATTGCTGGCAGTGTCAAAGGAAAAAAAAGTGAGTATTCGAGAGGTGTTGCAAAGGTGAAATTGACAGGCTTTTACAGCAGATTGGCTATGGAGGTGAGGAGTGAGAATTTAAGGATGATTTCTAGGTTTAGATTCTGAGGAACTGGAAGAATGGTGATGCCATCTATTATACTAGAGAAGGTAGGAACTGGGGGAGGGTTTAGAAGGCGAAAAGAAAATGAGCTTGGTTATGGACGTGCCGAGTTTACAATGTCTACTGGACATGATTGATACAAATGTTAGGGGTACTCAAAAGTACATAAATACACATTTAGTATGTATGTATGAAAACATACTCTGGCATTCAAAGTCTTGACTTTTATACTAGCATAGGGATTTTTTTTACCTGAAGTGTGTGAGCTCTGGTCACATTATTCCCAAAGGCCTTTTTAAAAAAATCTAATTTAATAATGATGGAATGTTGATGAAGTCCTCTGATGGGAGATATATTTGTGAGATATATGAAGAAATAAAACTTTTTGGATGTTTGGGCATTGTTTGGGGGGCAATAAAAAGAATGCTTCTTATGCCAAATAGAAGTATCTGTGAATTAAGGCTTAAAGAATTTTAACTGTTAGATTTTTATCTGTTGTTTTTCAGGATTGTAGACAGTAGTAATAAGGGATCTTTATGACACTCTTATTTCCTTAGTTGCTGGTAGTACACTAAGAAATGTGGAACCATATTTCATTGTAATGTTAATTGTTCATTGATGTTATGTGGCAACATAACTTTTACCTAATAGGTAAAATTGGAACTATCCCTAAAATTTGAAATGATCCCTTATATGTTCTCTTACATAATTTAAATAAATGTAATATTTCTTAACCTATTTAAGATGTTGTAGTTTGCAGTAATTTAATTTATATGTCTTGAGGACTATAAATTTCAGTAGCAGTCTTTATGAAAAATGTCAATGAGGGTTTTGCTTTTAAGGAATATTTTCTGAATACACATAGGCTTAACAATGCATATCTTATAATATGTGCTTTGATAATTTATCCATATAATTCTTATATAAATATCGTACTTAGATTTTTTTTTATACTGCCTATGAAACTCAAACATTTAATTTGTAATCATTTAACACCACAAATGATAGAAGAGGTATGTCTTGACTGCCTCCTCCCTTCAAACTCAGAATATTTTTGGCCTTCCACATTTTTTGGCAGAGTAAAGGGAGAGCCTTCCACAATTCTCTTAAAGTTTAGAAACAAGAATATGTTTAAGGGAGATATTATTCAAGAAGGAAATCTTTGATTTTTCTCAAAGATCAAGTTAGGAATTGAGTTAGTTTCTGTAAAATACAGAGCTGTCAGAGCTAGAAAATTTTACTGAGTCACTTTTACTTGGTCTTAAATGAAAAGAACTTTCTTATCCTTCTTTATGATAAAATATTTTTTCAAATATTTCAAGGAAAACTAAGAAACAGAATATTGTGGGAATGGAAAATGCACTAGAGTTTGGAATCAGACCACAACCAAAAACCTCTCTGACTTTCAGTTTCATCTGTGAAATGGGAATTATTGTGAGGAAAGGATATAATATAGAATATAATCCTTTATGAAACACCATACAAATGTGAAGTATTGTTACAATAAAATCACAGTAAGTTTTCATTTTGAAATGCAAATTGATTACACAGAAGTTGGAAGGGATGTTTTTCTTTGTGAAGCCTTGGACCATAGTTATTTTCCCAAGAAAACCCTAAGAAATGTGTTATGCCATTGATAAAAGACAAATTTTATACATGTTGTGGATCAAGACCACATGAAGGCAAGAACAGTTAGGTAGTTGGCAACTAGTATACAATTCTGATGTTAAAGTTAATCACTTATTTATTTTAAATGAGGAGTTGTTGGTTAAAGTCATTATTGCCCATGAGTAAATGATGTTTGAATTTCTACAAAGGGTATTTGAGTCCTACCCTGTGTAGCATTTCTTAGCACCACCACAGCTCAATCAATCTTTTTGTATGTGTGCTGACATCAGCAATTAAGGCATAGGCTCTTAGAAAATTTATGAATTAGTGTTCTGTTTATACTTCTCTTGTGAATCATTCCTTAATTTAACTAACTGTCCGCAGTAGGGAAGAATATCTTTATATGTGTCTTTTTTTATTTCTATAGACATATAGATATAATCATATAGACAGACATATATAGTCATATCTATAGAAATAAATAGGTATCTATACACAAATACAATTTCATATATAGTATATATATATCCATATAAACACCAACATGTATGTGTATCTATGTATCTATCACCTATCTATATCTTCTCTACTCCTGACCCCTTGACTCCCAGTATACCCTACTCTAAACTGCCCGCTTTGTGTTAAAGAAAGCCTCATTCTTCCAGTTACCTGGTTCAAAACTTTGAAATCATTCCTGGCTTTTCTTTTTCCCTCTACTCTGACAAGAGATCCTATTTAGCCTGTTTCCAGTCTCTTATTTCTCACTAATCTACCTAGTTGCCAAAATCGTCTTCCCTGGACACAAATCTGACCATAGCATTCTTTGACTCAAACAGCTCCAGTGGTTCATTGTTGCTTCTGGAATAGAATACAAATTTCTAGGCTGACATATTTGGAGGGCACTTAAGACTCTCTACAGTCTGATTCCATTGTCCCTCTCTAGATGTTATTTTTTAAATACACGTTCATTCATTTAATCCACATTATTTACATTTAATTCACATTTATTCTTTATTACTACCAAAATGGCTTCCTAGTTCCCCGTCATCACTTTCCAAATCTATCTCTAGGCCTTTGTCCTTGATCTTCCCCCATATCTGAAATGTACTTTTTCCTCCTTTCCACCTCTCAGAATCCTTAGCTTACTTCAGCTCTTAGCTCTGGTGTAACTTTCTAGAAGAAATCTCTCCTGGTTCTCCTAATTTGTGCACTCTCCCTCGAGGTTAATTTATATTTACTTATCTAAGTGCATGTTGTAGTCTGCAGTGGAGTATTCCCCAGGGGAACATAAAATGGAGAGCAAGGATGTTCTATTTTGTTTTTGTATCCCAAGTACTTAACATAATGCCTTGCTTTTAAGGGACAGGGATAGGGAATTACCTTTGACTTCCTTAGTATAGGAAGCTCCTAAGTGTAGAAATGTTATTAATTGAGGCAGGCCTGTATCTTTACTTATCTACTTAGAGAATTGTGTAGAGCACTGAGTGGTAAATAACTTACCCAGGGTCACAGAGCTTGTATATATGTCAGAGTCATCTTGAATTCATATTTTCCTGGCTCCAAGGTCAACTATCTACTTTGACATAAAGTCCTTCTTATATTGGCAGCTCAATGGCTCAGTACATAGAGTACTGGCCCTGGATTTAGGAAGACCTGAGGTCAAATGCAGTCTCAGACACTTACTAGCTGTGTGACCCTGGGCAAGTCACCTAACCTCTGTTTACCTTAATCCACTGGCAAAGAAAATGGCAAACCATTCCAGCATCTTTGAGAAGAAAACCCCATGAACACATGGGGTCATGAAGAGTTGGACACAACTAAACAACAATACCTAATATTATATGTTTATGGTCTATATACACAAATATAAAATAGAAAACTACCCTGCCAGTTATATTATTTCTACCTCAGTCCTTCACTCAGCAGGAGCATCTGTGAAAGACTGTGGAGCAATGATACACATTTCATACTAAATGATGCCTTCATTGACCCTCAAAGAAGCTATTGGGCATGATCTAGCTTCAGTCAGAGGTTACAGCTTCTGAAGAGGACCATGTCATGAAAAAAAAACAAACTCAAAAAAATTCTGAAAAGCACCTTCAAAAACCTCAAAAGATTTTATCCCATGATATTTTAGGAGTCTCTTCTTCAAGCATCTTACAACCTTTGAGAGTGTTCTTTACCCTTCTTGTTCTGCTAAAACTATACTTATCACTTTAAAAAAGAAGAGCCTGTTCAATAATGCTCACAAAGTTGATTAATATAACTGATGAAAATTCCTTGTCCTAATAATTTAGCCTGTGTTAGTGAGAGAAGTGACTATGAGCCCTTCACCCAACTTTCCTAAGTTTCATCAATTTTTGCTCATCACACATATTCAGATGTGCTGGTTCTGGCAGAAACTTTCAATATGTTGTATATGACGATTAGATTTTATCACCGTTGTAATAAAGAAGAAGAAAACAAACTGTATCTTTGCTTTGAGGTTGGTTTCTAGGCAAATCGGGTTATTCAGATAATCCTTTACAGGAGAAGACAGAATGACTGGGTCCAGGGTCTGCTGTTCTGTTTAAATTGGCCATGCTTATACTGATTTTTCACTCCCTGTACCTGGAAGCAGTGATGATCCAGCTGGTATCAATATTTAATTTGCATACCAGATTTCAAGAATGATCAGAAACTATACCTAATTAACACTGCCACCACATTTGGCTACTACTATTTATGGTAGAAACTCAATTGTCAAGCATGGTTATGACTAAAAGTGTCTTTCAGTTTGGTCAGGGATTAGTATTATTTAAGAAGCATAATATGGCTCATTTTACTTTGTACAATGAAAGGAGGGATAGGACCTGTGATTTCATTAATATAGGGAATTCCGAGATATGGAAACTCCCTCTAACAATGCAGTTTGGTGCTCTCTGTGACCTATAATTTTAGAGAGTTGTCTTAGAGTCCTAGAGAGGTTAAATGACTTTGTGACACAGTTACATGATCAGTACGTGTCAGATATAGGATTTTGACCAAGGTCTTCTGGCCTTGAAGGCCAGTTCTCTTGATTCACTTTACCAAACTGCCTCTATTGTACAGCAATTATATATTTTTTAACAAATCACATATTAATTTTGTAAGTAGAACAGATTCTTTAAATTCTCATTTAAAGAACCCTATAGTAATCCTTTTAAAGAATGAAAACAAATTACAATACAGAATTTTCCGCTCCTAAGTCTTGTATTATAAATTCATCTCTTCTAGCTGAACACATCCTGCTACTCCAATTTAGCCAGTTTCTTCACATGTTTATTTTGTTTGGACGCACTACATTTATAGATCATAACCACTGGGTGGCAGTAAAAGAACATGGAAAATTCTTCACTTATTTTAAAATTTCTTAAAGTAAAAGTTACCCGTAAGGTAGTTTTATAAATGGGGGAAGAAAGAAATCTGGTATTTTAAACAAAAAAACTTGGCATACGGCTGTGGTACATGAGATACCAACTTATTTGAAGCATTAAACTTCTAGTCAGAGCCAAAGTCACAAAAAACACTTGTTGGGTTGCCAACACTTGCTCTTATAAATATCACTTATTTCAGCTGCTTTTAGTTCATAAACAAATTTATCTGACAACATTTTTGAGCAACTATTTTCTTCATATATGCTTCTGGATGAAAAAATAGATTAAGTGAAGTATTTTGTCATTGCTTTTGTGTACTGTGAACACACATTTTAAATGTTTGAGAGACAATGATAAGACCCATTCTTTTTCTGTGACAGCCTACTTTTAAGTTCCTCCCTCCCTGTCTTTTTTTTTTTTTTTTTTTAACAAAACAAAACAAAAACTGTTCTTTTAAATTTTGGAGAACTTAATTCCAAACAAAATTAATTGGTCAAATTTAACATAAAAAAAATTTCTTTGCAAATGTTCAATAATGGGACTCTCTTGGAAAACTTCAATCTAGAGGCAACTTATTCATATAAAGTTACAATGGCATAGTTCCAAGCTAAGTACCTTATTTATATTTCTTACTCTGGACTAAAAATAAGAAATGTCCAATTCTCAAGGCAACTTAGTAGGGAAACAAATACTTGCTTTCATTGTTTCTTATAAGAATTTTAAAAGTATTTAGAAACAAAAGCCTGCTTTATCCTAACATGTTTTCTCAACCTTTCTATTTTGTAATATAGAAAGCAGAATCTTCCTCCATTTTAATCAACTGTATTTCAGTCATTATGGGAAGAGGGTGGAGGAGTGTAAGGAGTCTCTTGTCCACCTGAGAGTCTAAAAATAAATTACGAAAAGAAATCGGCTGCAGACTGGGCAGGGCTGTGTTTGTCCACAACCTTTATTATTCTGAGATCCCTTCAGAAAAGATTTCTCCTTGCTGAGGTTGGTGCCTTCTCATTAGATTCAGAATCTAAGCTCTAAAATTTGAATTTATGTTTCTGGTTGGCCATTTTTCTTCTACTTTTGCTATATTTGGGACACTAAAGCTTTTAGGACATTTGCAGAAATAATATTTAGGGAAATTGTTTTTTTCCCCCATAAAGGTCACTAGGGCATAGCATTTCATTTTCCTTTGAGTATTAAAAAGCAAGGCATACCAATATTATCTATAGGAACTGAGACCTGAAATTTCCTCCTTTTGTTCCCCTAGCCCCCCAAAAATTTACTGAAAAAATATAAACAAATCTCCTGGACTTGGATTCCAGCAACTGGCATCTGCTACAAAGAAAACACTGAGAGAGGAAAAATTTAACTCCTATTTGCACCGTTTTCCTCTTAGAACAATTTTGTTTCTTTTCTTTCACTATTTGTGTTGACTTAACGCAAGATGAATTTGTTTGAGGCATATTTGTTTTAAATGTATTTTTTCTTTTTTAAGCCACTACAACTCAGACTAAATTCTGTTTCTAAGCAGACCAGACCTGTGGACATCCTAGAGAAATGGGTATATTTCCCACTCTTGCAAATTTTCAGGGAAGAAAATGTTAAGGTTTTCCTCATAAATCCTAACTTACAATCACAGACTCTCAAAGCTGGAATGATAATGAAAATGGAAATTTCCACAATGTTTTATAAAGACTCTCTCAGGTAATCCAAATCGGGTCCCCACATTATAGGTGAGAAAAACTGAGACATAGCCTGAGAGATCTGAGGGCGGAGTAGGGCCGTGAACTTAGGTCTTCTGACTCCAAATCCTTCCACTGTACTGCAGCTGTCTGAAAAGGCCCTTAGACACCATCTTGTCCAACTTGCTATCCCACTGACAATGTTCTTTCTTACATCTAGTAATTCTGTTAACTGCATGGCAGTAATCATTTGGTCACACAATTTTCATTTAGGATTTGTGCTATATGGATGATGAATGCATTTAAGGGAAATTATAAATATAACTTAATGATGCAAGGTTCATTTGTTGGTTGAAGCTAAATATAATTTTCTAGCTGTCTTTGCTGATTATGTAGAGAAGTCCTTCATGCTTCAGTATTTCATTTTTTTGTCCCAGATGTATCATTTCTATGTCTATTTTAGGGGTTGTAGAATTAATTTGACAGGTCTTAGGTTTTTCTTTTTTAAACAACTCTATTAATACTAGAAACATCCAACTTTTCCAGTAAAATGTTCTGCTGATTGAAAATGTCATGGTGTCATATACATAGATGATAGCAGTCTACTGAAAACAGCTTTGGGGAAAACTAGCTTCATTTTCCAGTTTTGTCAATTATTTTTTTATCTTGAGCAAATGACAGGAACTTTGTGCATCAATTTCTCTGCAAAATGGGTATAAAAACATCTGTCACCACTTTTAGGTAGAGGAAAGATCAGATAAAATTTATGAATTTATTTATTTGGGTTGGAAAAAATTAATACTGGCTATCTGTAAAATGAACTGGAGAAGAAAATGGCAAACTCCACCAGTATCTTTACCAAGACAGCCCCAAATGGGGTCACAGAGAGTTGGGCATGAGTGAAACAACTCAGCAACAATGAAAAACAAAATTAAAAAGATTTGAGCTCTTTGGAAGAAAGGGACTATACATGCTAGATGGTAATGATCCAGACCTATTATTTCATCAATGCAGGTGTGTTCATCCTTTGTTGCCAAAAAAGATCATGCCATCAGAGAAATGATGACATGACTTGTACTTGACTTTGTTTTGAGTGAGGGAGGGCTGTGCCAGTCACCAGCCTGACTTCTCTTCCAGAGCCATCTGAATCCAGTGACCACATATTCATCAGGATGACTGGAGATGACCCAGGATGAAGCAATTGGGGTTAAGTGACTTGCCCAAGGTCACAAAGCTAGAGAGTGTCAAGTGTCTGAGGTGAGATTTGAACTCAGGTCCTCCTGACTCCTGCACTGCTGCTCTATCCACTACACCACCTAACTGCCCCATCAACGCAAGTAACTTTGGGTGGAAACTCCTACCTATGCAAATCAGCTACTCCTCTGCAATTTATATTCTTAGAGTACTACCTTAGTCACTGAGACAGTAAATGACTTTCTTAGGGTCACACCTGCATATAGAACAGGCAGGACTTAAATCTAAGTTTTTCTGACTTTGAGGTCAGCTTTAGATTCACAATGCCAGGTTGACTCTCTTGTTTTTGGTGTTTTTTTATTTGTTGTCATGTCTGTCTTGTCAAGATCCCATTGGAGTTTTCTTTGGCAAAGATACTTGAGCAGTTTGCCATTTCCTTCTCCAGCTCATTTTGCAGATGAGGAAACTGAGGCAACAGGGTTAAGTGATTGGTCCAGGGTCAGTTATAATTATGTGTCTGAAGTCAGATTTGAATTAAGGAAGAAGAGTCTTTCTGACTCCACTGTACCACTTAGATTGACTCTCCAGTAGATGCCAAAAAAAAAAAAAAGTACCAGGTTGTTACTGCTTTCATTGAAAAAAAAATGGAAGTAGCCTTGGGGTTTTTTGTTTGCTTGTTTTTAGTTTCTCTGTATCTTTTATACTCTAAGGAAGGTTTCCAGGTTAACATTTTAAGAGAACGTCCTAGAAAGCTACAGTTTTCAGTACTTGTCAACTGGCATGTGTGCTTGAATGAGACCTCAAAGCAAAGTTTTATCTGCCCTGTTTGGCTAGTTGTGGTTTTGGTGGCTTTTTCATGATGTTCGTGCCAATCTCTGAAGGGAGTAAAATTCCTAAGAGGCAATGTAAAGCCCAGACAATTGAGTAGGTGTCAGTCTATCCAAGTTGGACTATTTTAGTTACTTTACAACTCCTACCAGGAATAAAAATGTAGCAAATAGAACGGGCTGGAGTACATTGTCCTTGGTAATGTTCCTTCAGAAGACGAGAGAACTGTGACTTTGTGAAACTTGTTGGTAAGGAAAGGGGTGTGTGTGTGTGTGTGTATGTGTGTGTGTGTGTGTGTGTGTGTGTGTGTTAATGAAATACCTCAATTGAACGGTATTTGCTTTGTCTTATTATTTTTTTTTTTTTGGAATAGAACCTATAAATTAAAAAAAAAAGCTATGAGACTCTGAAAGCAAACTTTGTCAACCACAACCTTCCCTGAGGGCACCCTAACCTTGTTATATCACTGTAAGGAAAGCAGACTTCCTTCCATCTTGCTTATCCATTGTGCCATAAAAGAAAACAAAAGGCAGATTAAATCAGTCTGAGCCATCTCAAAACCAACTGAAAGTCTTAGGAAATAGAGGAGTTCAGTTTGGAGAAAGTAATATCTTGAAGACTTTATATCTTTTGGATTATCACAATTAACCCATAAGAAATTAAGGATCTATGTTTTTCTATTAACCCACAAGACAAACCCCTATATCTTCCACAATATCCAAAATAGAATGCGGGAATACCATTTCTTATTACTAATCTTTTTTTTTTTTGGTATCAGGAAAATATAAAGAGTCAAATCATATTCTCTGGTCATCCTTCTCCGGCTCTCACTCCTGGAAACTTGGGCTCTGATAAGTGATATGTCAACTTATTATGAACCAGTTATTTCTAAACCATGCCTTGGGGTTGCATAAGTACTTCCCTCCCCTTCCAACTCTAGCTCCTACTCATGAGTTGTCTTCCGTATTAGAATATTTGTTGCTTCATTAGAATATTTGTCGTTTAGCACAGTGCCATAGTAAGCAAATGAAAAATGCTCTTCCTTCCTTCCTTCCTTGTTTCCTTATTTCCTTGTTTCCTTCCTTAGTTTCCTTAACTGAAAAATGAGGCAGTTTTACTAGATGACTTTTAAGTCTTCTTTTCCTTCTGACATCCTTCTGATGGAACTTTCCTCTGGTATATGCATCCAGTAATGTAGGATGCCCTAAAGTTCTCAGTTTAATAGCTAAAGAGAAGTTAAATGATTTGCCTAGGATCACATCGTTCATGACTGATTTATCCATATTCCAAGTTCAAGCTTCTAGCCACTAAACTACCTAATCTAGGACTAACCAAAAGCTTGATTGCATTATAGGGGGCTTGTGATCTGTGTGAGTGAAGGGAGTACCTATATTTGAAGTTTTAATTCCTTAAAGTATTGAAGCATTGATGCTATAGTCGTATACAGAGTATCCCAAAAATCCTTGAGTAATTGATTAGAATGATATATGACTGGAAAAGCAAGTGAAATCATCATGTAGTAAGAGATAGAGGACAAACAGAAGTCTTCTTGGTCCACTGGTACTCAAAAAATGGCAAGAGAACTAAACAAATTCCCCCAGTATATGGTAGACTTCATTATGGGAATACACAGACAAGAATGACATGGCAAGAAAAAACACGGATGGGTTGGAATCTACACTCTAGGGTTGTTGGGAGTACCCACATCAATGAGATCAAAGATCCATGAAATTATTGAAGTATAAGGTATCAACTGAAATCCACCTCAAAATTATCCAGCTCAGGGCATGGCCACTGTGGAATGCCTCATTTTAAGTCACCTCCAAATGCATGGGTAAAGGCAGGGTAAAGAACTGATCTACTGAAGGGCATTATTCAAAACTGACATTTTAACAATGGACAGTGATGTCCAAACACAAAACTTTTATGTGAGCCTAATTGAGGCTTTGCTTCTCCATTTTGCATTAATTCCTCAACTGCTTCTTCCACTCATTCACAAATAGAGTAAGGCTGTGCCATCAGTGGAAAAGATAGGATGCTTGGTTTCCTGTCTGTGATGGCAGGAACACATATGTCCAACTCACCTAATAGCTGTAATCAGCTATTCAGGTATCAATTAAAAAAGCGGTAGCTGCATTGGGCAAGATGTGAAACTGGGATTGCATCTCTCACAAGGCCTCTCTTTCCAGTTCTAATTTTAGCAGTATCTTTTAATATAGGCTCTGAGAAATCGTTAATTGCCTAGGGACTATATTAAAGATTGTATAGTTTGACCCATAGATAGCGCCTATCTTTTGAATCAGAGGTTGATTATAGATTGATGAATGCCGAAAATAACCTTATGTTGCTTATAATTATTTTCTCAAGGAGACGGAGCAAGATATAAAAGTGGTCATTAGTAGAATAATTGTATTTGAAATCAACTTATTCCTCATGTAAGATATTATTTTGGAGGAGCTCAGGCCTGCAGTATTATTTTTAATAAGAAACTTCATAGGATCATAAAATTCTGAGCTAGAAAAGGCTGTAGAAGGCATGTCTCTCAGGTTGTTATGTAGACAAAATATTTGTAAAGTACTTAGCACAGTGACTGGCACATAGTAGGCACCTGATAATGCTTGTTTATACATGCATACATATATACATGCATACATACATGAATACACATGTGTATATCATATATGTGTATATGTGTATGTGTGTATATCTCAAACCCTTCATTGTACAGGTGATAAAATTGAGGCCTAGAGAAGCGAAATGATTTTTCCCAGAGTTAGTGAGTAGCAAAACTGGAATTTGAACTAAGGTCCTTTGACCTAAAATATAAAACTCTTTCAGGGCATTGGAATAGACTTTGAAAATATGGTTGCTATGGTCACCAGATCATAATTTAGGATTCCGTTAAAAAAATAAGCCAGGACACATTTTGAGTTTTTCCTGAATAAGCTATGCTTAGAGCTTGGAAACTTGGGATGGGTTTTAAATAATTCCATACTGCTGAGCACCTTTTTCAATTATATCTCACTATTCAGATCTTTTGTTGTTGGTGGAATCATTGGGCTTTTAGCCAAGATGGAATCTTGGATTCTACGAAATGCTTAGACTTATTAACTGGGCTAAGTCCCTTGTCCATTTATTGGTGGAGAACTGTGCTCCTGTAATCCCTCTTGCAGAAGTCACTTGTAAAAAGCCCTGTTCTCAGTTTCCTGGATCTTGGACCCTTAAAGTCTCCCATTGGTATCTATTATAATTTTTTTAGGAGATAAATTCTAGAAATATTTGAGTTTAACAACTCAACATTTGAATGTGACAGAAATCCATCTTGAGGACATAGAGGGCTACATGTGGCCTTGAGGCTGCAAATTCCCCACCCCTGACAGACTTCCAGGTCCCTTTTATCTGAAAAACTATGATTCTACTAGCTATTGGTATCCAGTTTTGGGGAGCAGACATAGCTGTTTTTACCTGAAGGGGATTGTGGGATTCATCTTGTTAAACCTGTGTGATAACATAGAAAGAACACTGACTTTCAAATCAGACTTTGAATTCTTTCTCTGCCACTTACTAGTTATATAAGCTTAGGAAAAATACTTTATCTCTCGAGGCATTAGTTTCCTCAACTGTCAGTTGAGAGAGTTGGACTAAATAATCTCTAAATTCCTTTCTAGCTCAGTTTCTAAGATCTCTTTATCTGCATGTATGAAGAAATTGAGTATCAGAGGTTAAGTGATTTGCCTAATGTCCCAAACCTGTTGGTAACCACTTCTGACAAAAGACAGTGTGAAGTAAGCGCCATCCTATTCTGAAACCTCAGGTCAATCAGTCAAGGAATTAGTGAGATCCTTACCCCAATGGAACCCAAACATATCCAGAATTTCACCACCACTATTTTGTGCAAGGTCATATGCAACATCAGAGCTATTGAAATTCAAAAAGCATATCAGAGAAGTGTATATTCACTTTAAACATGGTTTGCAATATTCTAGAATGAAGGTAATTAAATAGTCATTAATGTTGTCCTTTTGATTAGATTTATGTGTAATTTCCTGTGGTCTTATCCCAGATATTTCTGTGTAGTATAGGATTGTGGTGACAGATGAGTTTGACCAGAGATTTTCTCCTCATAGTCAGAGTTATTTCCGTAGAGAGAGAGTCCACAAGGAAACTATTTTATCCCTCCAGATTTCAGCTCAGATGATGGCTTGGCAGAATCCTTGCCAATCTTTCAAATTTCCCAGAATTAATATGCTAGCTGACAGATACTTTGAGAATATGATGTCCAGAACACTATTTCATTTGGTCCAAATACCTGAGGGATTGGTATATGAGTTAGTCAATCTTCTGTTTATAGAAAAATATACATTATTCACAAAAAAAAAAACCAAAGCAAAGCAAGGGGGCTGGTCATGTTGCAAGAATAAGGGGTAACTAATGCATAGTGCTTCATTAGTATTTAAACAGTGCCATGTTGTCTCACCCATTAAAATGTGAGCAACTTGAGAGCAAGGACTGCTGTATATCCCCAAAAGAGCATTTAATAAATGCTTTTCATCTGACTCAAAAGATCCAGAAGAAGGTCTCCAGAATGCTTCACGGTGAATTTATAGGAAGGGTATTGACAAAAGTTGCATAGGATGAACACTCAGGGATGGATTGGGAAACTCTCCTTAGAGGGAACACTCACATTGAAGTATCTCTATTTCTGTCTCTATATATGGTCAACATATCAAAATTATATAAGGCAGTGAAGTCAAAGTTGACAAGACTATGTTCTTTTTCTATGGACCAAGTAGATCAGAGGTTAACTCTGAACATTGATTAAAATCAAAGTGGCTATGCCAGCTTTAGCTTTAGTGAAGTTATTTTGCCAGGTGGCTAGATAAAAAAGGGTCTAAAATTTTTCTATGGATTCAACTTACTAATAAATAGCTGGTCTCTTGTTCCATATTAGAGGCAAACAGGAATTAAGACATCCTCCTACCTCTCTCCTTGGCTCCTTTACTGAATCAGAATCCATTATCCACTCCTTAATTGTGGATGTGCCCAAGGATCTGTATTGGCCCTCTTCTCTTAACTCTCTGTATTATCTTTCTTAGCAATCTCCTCAGCTCTCATGAATTCATTTATCATTTATATGTTGACGCTCCCAGATCTACATATTCAGCTCCAGTCTCATGAGATCCAAATCCGTATCACCAATTGCCTATTGGGCATTTTCACATGGACATTCTGAGTAACATCTAAAACCCAACACTTCCAGAACAGACCTTATCTTTACCCCTAAATTTATCCCCATTCTGAACTTCCTTCTTTTTGTAGAGGTTATCATATTCTTTCCAGGTTTGAAATCTCCCAGTCATCCTCCAGTCCTTAATGTCCCCCACGCTCATAGCAAATTAATTCACAAATCTTCATCATTTCCCTTCCACATCTTGCATCTGTTGCCTTCCTTCCATTCACACAGCCACCACCCTAGATCAGCCCCTTTCCACCTTTCACCTGTACCATTGCGCTTATTTCCTAATTGATCTCCTTGAATTCAGGCTCTCCTTCTTGCAATCCACCCACCTTGTCAAAGTCTTAGCTCAATTGTCATCTTGTACATGACATCTTTCCTAATTCCCCCTGAGGCTAGTGCCGGTTCCCTTCTTCCATTAAAAGTATCTTGTATTTATTTTATATGGTTTTATTTTTGTATTTGCTTATATTTGTACATGTTGTTCCCCAAACAGCAAATGTATGCTCCTTGAGTGCGGAGATGGTTTCTTTTAATTTTTGTGTCCCCACTGCCTAGCATAGTGCCTAGTGCACATTAGCCTTTTAATAATACTTTTTGAGTGAGTGATAGCATTTTTATATCATTATTTTTTATTTTTTGGCATTTGGTTCTTTTGTTTTTCAGTCCACAAAAATTGGCCTTATTTTGTTCTTACCCACCCCTTCCCCACACCTTCACTGGAAAAGAATGGTCCAGCTAAACAGATCCACACATTTGTCATGCCCTTTCAATGTATGTTTCCTTTTGCTCCTTGAATTCATCTTTCCTCCATCAGAAAGGTAACATGTTTCATCATCCTTCCTCTTTAGCCTTGATTGATCATTGCATTGATCATAGTTATTAAGTCTTTTTAAGATTAATGTTCATTTTAAACAAATTAAGGAAAGCCCTGATAATATACTGAGCAAGAGGACAATTTAGGGATCGTCCATTAGGTTTCAGTTTTAGCATTAGCAGGGCTCAGAGGTGAAAAATAGTATGATTATAAAACAAAGGAAAGGATAGGCTCTCCAAACCAGGGGTGTCAAACAGATTTAGAAAATTACAAGTTTAGGGTATGTTGTATTTTTATTTATTTGGTTAAACATTTCCCACTTACATTTTAATCTGGTTTGAGTGTCTCCAAAGTGACACGTCTGCTCTAGACTATGAATTGAAAAATTTGGAATTCATGGGACTTTATCCTGTTTCTTCATATATACCGTTACATGAAGGGCAGTTAGGTGGTATAGTGGATAGAGCACCAGTGCAGGAGTCAGGAGGATCTGAGTTCAAATATCACCTCAGACACTTGACACTCACTAGCTGTGTGACCTTGGACAAGTCACTTAACCCCAGCTGCCTCATCCTGGGTCATCTCCAGTCATCTTGATGAATATCTGGTCACTGGATTCAGATGGCTCTGGAGGAGAAGTGAGGTTGGTGACCTGCACAGCCCTTCTTTACTCACAACAAAGTCAAGTGCAAGTCATGTCATCATTTCTCTGATGGCATGGTCTTCTTTGGCAATGAAGGACAAACACACACACACGCTGGAAAAGAAAGGAAAAACTAAAATCCTTGTCATAAACATATATGGTCAATGGAAACAAATTCCTTTGTTGGCCATATTCCAAAATAAAATTCTAAACTAGCTATCAGGGGTGGGAAAAATTAGTCCTGTATCTGATGCCTTGAAAATACATGAGAACAAAAGAAGATGCTTTAAGTCTTTGGGGATCATGTTATTATACTTCTTTGTATCCCTCCAACATCTAGCTATGTGCAAATCCAGAGCTCTGTTGTATGAATCAAAAGTGTCTGTTTCAGTTGGTTCAACCTGAGGCAGCACTAGTCCTATAAATGGTTTGAGGTGTTGTTATTTAAGCCATCCATCAGAGACTTTTGAGGCTAAGATAATTTAAAAGTTCTGCTTTCGGAAATAGCGAGACTGTGTCTTCAGAGCCAAAGTAAATGATTGAGTGACAATTACCTTGTGATTGTTGGGTATAGCAACCAAGTCAATTCAGGTCATTGGGCAAAAATACATTTTAGAAATGCCCCGCCTGCCAATGCTGAAGTCACATGAGGTGATGTCATAGTCTGATCCTTATTTGATGGCCAAGATTTCCTAGATTACTTAATTAGATGCATAACCTTGAATTCCAAGGCATAATTAAGTGAAACATAGAAAAAAAATTGAGAAAGGCTCATGTTTGTTTTTTAGGCATCATGAGTAGTATGCCTAAATCACCAGTTTAAGTCTGATTCTTTTACCTAAAACTTTTTGACATGTGATCCTCTATACTGATGTAGAAGTTGCTTTTGTTATTTTTTAACTGATACATTTTTGTTTTGATTCACCAAAACATCTTTTCCCTACCAAAAGAGTTCAGCAAAACTGCTTAATAGAGTAATTGCCTCCATCCCCTCCCACCTGACCCCCCCCCCCCATTTTTGTTGTTTACTAATTGTTAACAGGAAGGATGCATGGTTAATTTGAGTAATTTGGAACCAGCGTAATCCGTTGTATTTCTCTTTATTTTTTTTGTTACTTTTTAGTGTATTCATTTACCCATTGTCATTAAGTGTAAAACTCTTTTGGCTTGGCTTTCTTCATGATGTGTCAGTTAATATAAGTTTTCCCATGTCTCTCTGAATTTCTTAGGGTTGTCTTCCTTTATAGTTCCATACTACAATTTCTTCACTCATCCCCCAGTGGTTGGAATGATTTGTTTCTTGCTTCTTACAATTATACATAATATTGCAATGAATATTTTGATTCTTAGGGTTTTTTTTCCTTTCTATCATTAACCTCCTTAATCAACCAACAAGTATTTATTAAGCAATTACTGTGTGCTTGGTGTTGGCATACAACAAGTACAAGTAAAAAAAGAAAGACAATCCCTGCTTTGGGGGAGTTTATCTTCTTATGGGGAAAGATGCCACATAAAAGGGAGCTGAAAAGAGGTGGTGGCAGTGGGATGGAAGTATGGCGGTAAAGTCCAGAGCCCGGAGAGGAATGGAGAAGCAAGACCCTGGGCTCTTTCTCAAAATAGAGGCTCCAGGAGGAACTCACCAATGTGAGAAAGAGGCCAAGGGATGTTCCTGGCTGGCAGCCACAAACTGGCGCTCCCATATAGATTCTGAAAAAATTTCAGAGCTGGAAGGATAGAGAGCTCATCTAACTCAACCCTCTCACTTATAGACAAAGAAGCTCAGGCCCACAGCTGTTAAGTGAGTTTACTGAAAGTCATCCAGGTAATTAGTGGTAGAGAAGAACCAGTTCTGACTTCTACTCTATGGCTTCACTTGAAAAGTATTTATTTATTTCTCTCCAAATAAGACTGCTTAATAATCAGTCAATAAACAATTATTGTGTTCCAGGCACTGTGCCAAGTATGAGGATGCAAAGAAAGATAAAAGATAGTCCCTACTTTCCAAGAACTCATTAGTCCATGGGGGATACAACATGTAAACATTATGTATAGGAAAAAATGGAAATAATTAAGCAAAAAAGGCACTAGAATTAAGCGGGATCAGGAAAAGCTTCCTGAAACAATTTTTTTCCTCACATACTCTTATCTCCCATTATAGGATACAGAATTCTATAGTAAAAAAAATGAAGAAAAATATTTTTGTGTATGTTGTTTTTCAGTTATGTCTCAATCTTTGTGTCCCCATTTGGGGTTTTGTTGACAAATATACTGGAGTAATTTGCCATTTCCTTCTCCAGCTCATTTTACAGATGAGGAAACTGAGGCAAACAGGGTTAAGTGACTTGCCCAGGGTTACACATCTAGTAGGTATCTGAAGCCAGTTTTGAACTCAGGAAGATGAGTGATGCTTGCTTGCTTATTTGTTTTTGCCATATACTAAAAATGGGGACTATACCTGTGGTTTCTTTGGTATATAAGGTTTTAACGAGAAAACTTGATTTCCTCAGTTAGTGTGTTATCAGCTCCCATTCTGTAATTTATAGTTGTAGAGAGTTACCTGGGAGCAGTGAGAGCTTGTGACTAAGCCCATCACACAGCCAGTTTTCATCAGAGGAGTCACTTGAGCTCAGAAATGGGCCCCTTATCCACTGTGCTAGTAATTCTCAAACTTATAGTCTTTATAGTCTTAAAAATTGCTAAGGACTCCAAATAACTTTTGGGTCTATGGGTTTATATCTGTTGATATTTGTCGTATTAGAAATAAAAACTGATAAATTTAAAAAAATAATTTAAGTGGTGAACCCATTACGTTAACATACATAATATTTTTAAATTAAAAATAACTGTATTTTCCCAGACAAAAAATAGTGAGAAGAATGGCATTGTTTCACATATTTTTGCTTATCTCTTTATGTCTGGCATTATGGAGGACATCTGCTTCTGCATTTAGCCTGTAGCAATGTTGTTTTGGTTGAAGTATATGAAGGAAATTTGACTTTGGAAAAAGAGGAGTATTTTAATAGGTAAATAATGTCTTAGTATTATTAAGAAAATAGATTTAAACTTGCAAGTTCTCCATAGGGTCTTGGAGACCTCTGAGGGAACCATATTTTGAGAACCATTGTCATGGTGCCATATTGTCTTTATTGGCAAATATATAAATGTTCTAAATTCCTTGTTCTCCAGTAAGTTAGCTTTTGTAAATCTGTCTGCTAAATAAACGACAGCAATTTCTAGTTATATATCCCTTTGCCTAGAGATGGAAAATTTTACTTTTTATATTTAGGTAAATGTGAGATTCACAAAATCTTAATGTGTTTTGAGCATACACTTCCACGGGCGCCTCATTGAGCCATGGACAGGCCTCTAATCTCCAGAAGGCTATGCCAATAGACCATACATTCTTGAAGTCCCTACAAACCTAAAAAGGCTTTGAGTAGAGGCTGAATGACAAACCATCATCAGAACCTTGTCTTCACGTTCGCCATAGTGGGATGAATTTTTCATCTACAACCACTCTCAGCTCTCCCTTTGGATCATATAGAAGGGTAAGGCTTGTCTCCTACTTCCTTTGCACTTCTCATCAGTGTTTAAATAGTGCTCAGCACATGACAATCATCCTTTGACTGTTGACTGGAAAACTGGTACCTATAATTCTTGTGACTAGGGAAGAAAATTGCCCACTAAGTTAAAGGTTAAAATCAATAGTGGGGGGAGTGTCTGTGCTCCAGTCCCAACAAAACTATTGTTCCTTGAAGTACTTTAGAGCAGAGGGGTTAGCTGTGGAGAAAACACAAGCCATTTGAGAGAACTGAAGCATTTGATCTGAGTTTCATCAAACCACATAATAGCCCTGAATAAGTTTTTGCTTTGTTCTGTTAGAATTTTCAGCTGTGCAAAGAATTTTGGTATTTTTCCCTGATGAGATTCTAAGGTTTGGGGAAATTAGGAGACCCAAAGCCTGTCTAAAACAAAATGAGGAAGAATCTTTTGTCGAAGCACCAATCAATCTAAATGGGCCTCTTGGGGCTACTGTGGTAGAAGCTGAAAAATATTCAGTGGCTTCTTTTTGTTTTTGCTTTCAATTCAGGTGTCAGAGATAAGATAACACTATCCAATGAGAGAAAAAGAGGGGGAGATACTCTATCATTTAGCAGATAACTCTTTCTCTCTTATGTTTAGTTGCCCAAAGGCCTAGAGATTTCTTATCACTCACTCTGGAAGGAGACTTCCTATTCTCTAGGTTTTAAGATTCATTCCTCC
The DNA here is from genome assembly GCF_028372415.1 of Notamacropus eugenii. NCBI lineage: Eukaryota > Metazoa > Chordata > Mammalia > Diprotodontia > Macropodidae > Notamacropus > Notamacropus eugenii. The sequence goes on from NC_092872.1 coordinate 635,624,509, forward strand.
ATAGCTGGGGGTATAGCTATACTTAGGACAAACAAAGCAAAATCTCTTCACTTTTCATGACAGCTTGTTCCACCACTGTGGAGAGCAGTGGTATATTTGGTTCATATTTCTGAGTCTTCTGGGAGGCGTGGTACCTAAGTATTTTAAGGCAATGAAAGGGATAAGAACTGTGGAGCACCTGTCCTTTTCTTACTAGGGTAGGTTAGGATGGGAAAACAAACAAACAAACCAAGAAAACTAAATTTTTTCAGTTCTGAACCTTGTACTTTATTAGAGATCTTACACTTGTGTTCCCTGACTGTACATTGGAGATGAGGCATACTTTGACTCCAGTCACATAGCTTGAATTTTCCTTTCCTTAGACCCAGCTGAACTTCCTGTTATCTCAGATCTCTCTTAGATATTGACCAACGGGCGTGTACTTAGAGGAGAGTTACTAGGAGGTTGAAGGTACTTGATACCATGCCACATGAAGACCTATGAGAAGACCTTCAGAGACCAATTTCCCTGCCCTGCCTGGGGAAATTAATCCATTTGCCATGCTCAGAAACAGGCCTCTATGTCATTGCCTAGCCCTAGCACCATGACCCTACATTTGGGCCATTATCCTGATCTATTCCCATTGGAATCTTGGAATCTCCTCCTGGGTTATATGAGGCCTCAGTGTCAATTCCTGGCCATCTCTACAGTGTTGCAGCATCTTTCTTTATACTCCGTCTTCCCTATTACAATGTAAGCTCCTTGAGAGAAGGAACTGTTTGACTTACTTGATTTATACCTCCAGTGTTTAGTCCCTGGGACATAGTAAAAGCTTAATAAATGCTGTATGTATGTATGTTTTTCTTTCTTTCTTTCATCTACTATCTATCTATCTCTATCATCTATCTATCTATCTATCTATTATCTCTCTATCTATCTACCTATTTATCTATCTGTCTATCATCTATCTAAACATTTACCTAGCCCACTATACCTAGGTGGATCCAGATCATGGTTCTCATCTCACCTAGTTATACGCCAGGATACCAGACCTACTAGGTATCTTATCATTTGCCTTGCTACCACGTGCATTCTCCTCACCCTTCCCTTCTTCCCCATGTTAAGCACTAATGAACACCATGCATCTAATTAGACTATAAGTTTTTTGAGGGCAAAGACTGATGCACTTTTGTATAGGTTTCTTTCTAGTACCTAGCCACTGCCTGGCAAATAGGAGGTGCTTAATAAATTTAAAAAAAAAATCACTCATTGAGTCTTTCAATAATTGAAAGAAGGTTTAAATTAATTTTGCTCAGCTGTGGAAGGCAAAACTAGGTGAAAATTGCAAAGGTAGATCTCAGTTTGATGTAAGAAAAATATGTTCCTGTGATTGGAGTGATAAAAAAATGGAATGAGCTTTCTCAGGCTGGGTGAGTGTTTGTCAGGGACAGTGTAGAAGGGCATCTTGTGTAAGGATGGGTTAGCCTAGATTGCCTCGGTTCCCTAATAACTCAAGAATTTGATGATTCTTTAGTCCATTCAGAGAGTGCCCTCTGACTCAGAGTGATGGCTGTTGATCAGATACAGGTTAGGTCCCTTAATAAAAGCAGAGGAGTTGACTGTGAGGAGGCAAGAAGGCAGTCATTCAGCCGAGGCCATCCTAACATGCATCCCTACAGGCAGCCAGAGAATGGCCACTCTCCATGCTGCTGGCTCCCCCTTCTTCCAAATGCAACTGTGACCTCCCTTAGAGGTTCTTGGATGTTTCTGTTCCCCATCAGATTTACTGTTTTGTTCTGAATGTGATTGATAAGGATTTCTCTATCTTGTGAGGAAGATTCCTTCAGCTTTTGATCTCCAGGTAGAATCTTCACATTCTGGATTTGCTACTGCCTTATGGAGAAGCCTTACCTATAGCCCCAGAACTCTAGACCCTCAGACAACTATCTCTTCCTGACTTAGCTTAAATCCCAAATTCCCAGGTGCCTTAGTTAATTCAGAGGATTCTCAATATTGTTGGCCCCCTACATTTTTTCTCTTTCTATCTTGACTTCCTCCTATTTTTGTCCTCAAAATTCACCAGCTCTGTGCAATCTTCCTCTACAATACCTGGTCACACTTAATTCCTACAGAGATCATCAAGCAACTTTGCTAAGAGTTAGGATCCGCTTCTGCATTCTCTCCCTTTGGTTTGTACACTGCTATAGGACAGACGAGGCTTGTCTGCTACTTCCTTTACACCTCCCAACAATATTTAAATAGTACTCAGTACATGGTGGTAACTCTTTGTTTACTACAAGACTAATTCTTGTAATTCTTGTGACTAAGGAAAAGTAGCGTAGGATGGGCAAAGGTGAGAGGGGAATAGCACTTTCTATTGGCTGAGGGGAAAGCAGCCACTCTTAGAACATGTCTGCTTCTGTTGACATTTTCCTGTTTGCAAAAGCTCACTTCCAACTTGATGTGTTGATTCAGAGAAATCACCAAAAGAATGAAATAAAAACACCTCAAGGTTGGCCAACACAGAATCAGACTGTAAGACATGCAGTAGAATACTTTGCTCACAAGGGGAAATCTTCCTAGAAGCAAGAAGCAAAAGCCAGGAGACAGCAGCAGGCCATGGGAAATGCCATTTGAAGTTTTGTATGGCCTCGGGTCTCTAATGATAGGCTTTTATCCTATTATGTCTAATTGACATAGGACTTATTAACAAATTGAGAAGTGCTTATTCCTTGAAATGTTTTGGACATTATACCAACTTCTCCTGATGGGTTGTTGAAATGACTCTATTATGCCAGACTGGCTTGTAACCTGTGAAAATGATCCAGCAATCTTCAAAGTTAATGAAATATCATTTGTCATAGGATTTGCAGGTGTGACTCAGTTCCTGCATTCTAAGACACAATGAAAGCAGGAGCAGAGGGGCAGGCCCCTTGCCAAGCCTAATGAGTATTCTGTAAGTGGCACTTGTGCTGTGGTCTTTACATCTTCCACCTGGTGCCAAGACCTGATACGCCTGGTCTTGTCTATGCTGGAGCTGGGTGCCGTGACTCTGTAACTTGACTGTAGTCTCCTTTCTGCTCCCAGACAAATGGAGGCAGTGCCTTTTTTTTCCTTTGGCCATTTTGCAGGTTACTGCAGAAAAGTCACTACAGTTTTTTTTTTTTGGTGGTGGCTCAGCTTGGGAAACAAAATGGATGCTCCTTAATTGGAGAATTCTTGATCAAATTTTGATATGTGAATGTTAGGCAACAGTCCATAAGTATTTATTAATCACTAAGTATGTGTCAGACTTTGTGCTAGATTCCAGCTCAAGTAGATTGCATTTTAATTGCAGATATAACATATAAATAGCTATATAAAATAGGTGTGTGTGTACATATATATGTATAAATAAACATACTTATATATAAATAAATCAACTTACACACAGATAAATAAACCAAAATATTGGTCATACCTGCCAATGTATGACTCATTCTTCCTGTAGTCTACCACCTCTGCTCAGAAGAGAGAGATATGTTTCACCATCAGTCCTATGGAGTCAAGATTCTTCAGATCCTATATTTATATATCTGTGTACATATGCACGCACACATGTATGTGTATATGCACTTGTGTATATATTGATGTGTGTGCGTATGTACATACATGAATATGTGTATATGTATATACATATATAAATATAGGAGTTGAAGAATCTTGTAGAAAATCAGGGCCAACACGGGCCTGAGGTTAGGAGGCAGAACATACAAAGCCTGGGGGCAGTCATTGCAAAGACACAGAGATGGCAGATGCAATGGAATATTGCTGCATTACAAAGGAGTGATTTGGGGCTCACTATCCTTGCTTCCTCCCTATAGAGTTTTAGGTCCTAGGGATGCACCTGAGGGGTTGCGGTTTCTCTAATTTTATCATCTTGAGTCCTCATTCCAAGTATATTTTCCTCTGCTCTTAACCACCAGTGATTAGAGCCCCAATTCCATTTAACTAATTAACATGAATTAGTTTTTACAGTGAAAAATTCATACTTTAAAGATATGACAAGAATAAAAGTATGACTATTTTTCTTCAATACTTATCGAACACACCATCCCCATTTACCATGTTGGTCTAGTGGGAGAATGGTCTTAAGACTAAATGAAATTTCTACATTGTGTTGATCCCACCAAGTTCATGTCCAAATGTGGAATTCCATGAATTCTCATTAAGGAGTGGTCTCAGTGACCAGTCTTGTGTCACAATAAGAAACAACAAACATGAAAAATTCACAGAAACTTGGGAAGACATATATGACTCTGCTAGTTTGATATATTGAAAGGATAGTTTAAATGAATACGCTGAACGTAGAGTTATGGTTTGGTTTTGAATACTGGCACTGCCATTCACTACTTCTGTGACTGAGTAATTCACTTCACTGTCTGTAAAATGAAGGAGTTGAGGTCCCTTTGAGGTCCCTTCTAGTTTTAAATCTATGCATTTAAGATCTATGAACTAGAGTCAAGTAAGCAGAACAAAGAGAGCAAATGATACACTGACCAAAACAATGTAAAGGAAAATAGCATTGAAAGCTATCATCATTCTGATCAATACAATGAAGAAACTTGACTCCACAGGACTGATGGTGAAGCCTATATCTCTCCTCTGAGTAGAGGTGGTAGATTATAGGCAGAATGAGGATATATAGCCAGGAACGACCAATATTTTGGTTTATTTATGTATGTATATGTTGTTTTATTTATACATCACACATGTGTTTTATATAGACATATATTTCCACCTGCATATGTACATATTTATCTTTTATATAGGGAGTTATTTACATATTGTCTCCACAATTAGAATGCAATCTCCTTGAGGGTAGGTGCTTTATTGTTTTACTTTATTTAAGAAGGGAAAAAGACTATAATGCTGGTACACGTTATCAGGAAGTGACAGGTGTGTAAAAGAGCATCAGTGAAATGTTTGTTTGTTCTAAAGAAAAAGAAAAAAGCAGTTGTTTTCTTGAAGCCCATTCTGCTCTGCATATAATCAGGCCTGCTAAGCTAAGGGGATGCCATCCATGTGTGATCACTGAAAAATCTGGTTTAGAAGTCAATCAATATGACTAGGTTTTCAGTGATGGTAGGCTGGATCCCAAGATGTAGCAATGGAATGGAATTTGGTAGAAGTCTCACAGGATCATAGATCTAGAGGCAGAAGGGGCTCTGTTGACCATTAGGTTTAACTTCTTCACTTTACTGAGGAACATAGAGGGAAAGCATCTTATGATTTCAAAACCAGACACCTTTCCATTTTCCAGAATCCCTGCCCTCTCCTAAAATCCTCTTTTACTTTGTTCCAGATAAAGTCTTGACCTACAAGTAACTGGGGTTTGGGGCCAGATCCTTGACCTATTCATATGACTACAGTGCCAATCTGATCTGGAGACAGAGTATAGTAGAGGTTTTCCTATTGATTGTAAAGTCTCCCTTGCTCAAAAGCAAAACATAACAAAAAAAAGTCTCAAAACAAAACCAAAAACTTCCCTGCTTTCTTTCTGATGTCTAAAAACCTTTCGAACATGAGACAAAGAGTTCATTTCACAATGAGAAATACAGAGATTTACAACTACTCAATGCAGAAGGAAGGAAGAACCTTACTCCAGTGTAATTGACTCATATCAGCTCTTTCCCCTGAGAGTAGATTTTGTTTTGGGGAATGAGGAAGGTGCAGAGGGAAAAGGATGATGGGAGATAGCCAGTCCAAGAAAGGGGCAAAGAAAAAACAGAGGGAAATATTAAAATGAACTTTTTTTGACTCACCATTTTGCCTAAGGCTGGCCTTGAGTGGTCATGTTTCATTCTTTTCAAAGCTGACTGTTTAGCTGACAAGAAGGTTATCAGTTAAAACAACTGAGGGTTGAAATGTAGAAAATCCTAATCCTCCCTGGCTCCCATCTCCTGTCTTTGCTGAGGTCTTATCCTGTCCCCTTCTTGGAAAGAATGTCAACAGATTGGTCCAACTGGATTCTTTACATTGCTGACTTTTTTCTGAGAAGTGAGGTTGTGAATGTAAGCCATTGCTTTTCTCCGGCAGGAACCTGATAGGTATGCAGACAGTCTGCAGTGCATTGATGTGTCTTGTATTTTCTCTGTCTTGGCTTTGGTCTGGCCCCTCACCTTGAGGGTGGGTAGAGAGTCAGCCAGTCAGTTAATCAAAAAGCAATTAATAAACATTTACTATCAACAAGCATTTATTAATGTGACATTTCTTATAAATTTGTTAATAGGTTAATAATTAATTAATATGTTATTAATCAATTATTAATAATTAATAAGTATTTACTCGTAAGTGCTAAGCATTGAGAATGCAAGGAAAGGAAAAACAAAACAAAACAAAAACACTGTTCCTGCCCTCAAAGGGCTTACTTCTTAATGGAAGAGAATCAATAAGAGAATCAATGAATCAATAAGCATTTTTTAAGTGCTTACTAAATGCCAGGTACTGTGTTAGCAGGTTAGATGGGGGGGCTCATTTTAGAGGGAAGGCACTAACATTAAGAGAGACTTGGAAAATTTTCTTGTAGAATGAGGGATTTTCGCTGAGGCTTGATGAGAAGCAGAAGAGGGGAGGGAGAGTGAACATGGGGGACAGTCAGTAAAAATGAACATCCTGGAGATGGATCGTCTTGTGCAAAGAGCCGCCTGATGGTGAGGTAGCATTTGCTTGGATATCTAGGTCAACCAAAACCCTTGGTTTCCTCCTCTGTACAATAAGGGGGTTGGATGAGGTGCTTAATATGTTTCATTCAGTCTCTATCTTTCTGCATTCCAGAAGGTGCCAGCTTTTGCTTGGTAATGGAGCGGGTTTATAGGACTTGGCTCAGTCATTAGTTGCTGCTGCCTGAGATTATATGCCTGAAACATATTAAAGACAATACAGTCTTTAAATATTCATGCACAGGAGGAGAAGTCATCACACACCGAAACAAGGCTCTCTGAGCCCTCTTTTCCATGAAGTTTTCTCACACTTAGTAGACACAGATCCAGTCATTCCATTTGCACTTGAGAATGTGCTCAGTATTACTGCTACTGACCAAGGGATCCTGGACAAGTCACTTTGACTGTCTTAACTTCAATTTCCTAATTTTTAGAATGAGAGTTCAACTAGATGAATGAATGCAGAACTCCCACCCATTTATTATGCACTTACTATATACCAAACCCTGAGGATACAAATACAAAAGTAGAGATAGTTCCTGTCCACAAGGAGCATACCTTCTAATGGGGGAAAATACATACAGAGGAGTGATAGACAAAGAGCGGTACTTTGTTCTGGAAACCCTAGGTGACTTCAAAGGCTCATGTTAGATTTACAACATTATATAATTTTATATTGCCTCATGGTTTGAACTTGGCATATGTTCATGAGCATTTTGATATCCCATGTTCATTTGTCATGTAAGAAGAAGGAAGGAAATCAGTATTAAGTGTGCCAATCACTGTGCTAAGTGGTTTAGCACAAGATCTCATTTTATCTTAACAGCAACCCTGAGAGGGAGATGCTATTATTATTTCCATGTTATAGTGGAGGAAACTGAGGTAGACTGAGGTTAAGTGACCTGCCAGCGTCATGTAGCTACTAAGGATTTGAGGCTGGATTTGAATTCAGGTCTTCTTGACTCCAAACTCGGTATCCTATTCTCTTGGTCGCTTAGTTGCCATTTCTTCCTCAGCAGCTTGTTTATATAGAATGCTATTTGGGATTTTATCTCCTCCCAGTATCTGGATGATAGACTGTTAAGAGTGCAAGGCAGTGTTGTTTCTCAATTGTTAGGAACCAAACCGACCCGCTGACTGATGCGATGTAAGAGGTTACCTGCAGATATTTTGAGTGGTATTTAATATGTCTCACTAAGATGAATATCTACAAGCTGGAATGTGAATGCATATTATTATTTGGACTTATTTGGACTATTCGATAGCCAATAATCTTCCTGTCTCTAGCCTGTAGTGCATCCTGCATGATATCACCAGAATTGTTTTGGGTTAGAAAATAATATTTCATCAGTGAAGGGAGTTCCTGGGGTGGAAATTCCCACTACCAATGCATATTATCTGTAACTGTTCCACAATTTAAAGTTTTAGCAAATGGTCAGATTTCTCAGATTTGACAGCTCTGATTATTTCATGTCCTTGTTCAAAAACCTTCAACCATTACCTAACGAAGTCCAAGTTTCATAGGTATGCATAATACATGGATTGGGCATATCAATATTCTTTAGGGAGCAGTCACATTGGTTCTTCATTTGCTAGTAGCTGCTCAGTTTTGACTCTGCAATCATCATCACCCCCATCCCCCTACATGCACACATATTTTACATCAAGCATAAATTTATATATTCACAGCTTTTACAAATCTGCTCCAAGTTGTACTCTCTGGGACCAAGAGAGGTCTAGCTCCTCTTGCATATGACAGACTGTATAATTCTATAAGATGGTGCAATGGATAGAGTGCCAGACATGAAGCCAGGAAGACTCATCTTTGTGAGTTCAAATCTGGCCTCAGACACTTCATTTAACTCTGTTTGTCTCAGTTCCTCATCTGTAAAATGAGCTGGAGAAGGAAATGGCAAAACACTCCAGTATCTTTGACAACAAAACCCCAAATGGGGTCATGAAGAGTTGGACATGACTGACAAATGATTAAACAACCACATAATTCCAGAAGATAGCTGCCATTTTCTTCTTAATCATCTCTTCTCTAGGCTAGACATAACCAAGTTCCTTTGACCAATCCTTCCATCACATAGACTAGAAATCCTTTGCCCTTCTAGTTACCTTTCTCTGGATATTCTTTAATTTATCAATATCTTTCCTAAAATAAGAGGCCCAGAGCTGAACATGACACTTCAGGGATGATCTGAGCATGGCAAGTCATAGTAGAACTATCCCTTCTCTCATTTTAGGCACTCTTCCTCTCAATGCAGTTGAAGGTTTCATTTGCTTCCTTAGGTACCATGTCATGGTATTGATTGATGTTTGCTTGCATTTCCACCTTAAATCTTAAACCCATCTTAAGATTCTTAAATCTGTTTTTTTTTTTTTAAAGAGGGAGAGGGTACAGTCTAATCATGACTCTTTCATCTTGAACTTGTGAAATTGATTTTTTGAATCCAAGTGTAAGACCTAATATAAATTTCCTCTAATTAGGCCCAGCCCAGTATTCTAGCTTATCAAAATCTTTTGGATCCTGATTCTGTCATCCATTGGGTTAACTACTCCTCTTATCTTTGTGCTACCTGACAGTTTTCAATCCACTTATGCCCTTATGCAAGTTGTTGATAAAAGTCTTAAATAATACAGAGCCAAACATAACTCTCTGGGGCACTCCTTTAGAGTCTTCTCTCCAATTATTAAGACTACATTTTAGGTCTAGCCATACACCATTGGAAACAATTCTATTTTCCCCCACAATCTAAATAAACTGTTTCTATCTTTAAGAAAAATAACGTGTCCATCTCCAGAGAAAGAACTGGTGGAACCTGAATGCAGATCAGATCAAAGACACTTTTTTTCTTTACATTTTCGGGGGTTTCTTTTTTGTTTGTGTTTTCTTTCATGTCATGACTTAGATGGAATGGTGTTTTGCATGACCACATATGTATGTCAAATTGCTTGCCTTCTCAATAGGGCAGAGAGGAAGGATAGAGGGAGGAAGAGAATTTGGAACTCAAAATTTGAAAAACATGTTAAAATTGTTTTTACATATAACTGGGGAAAAAGAAATATTAAATTAAAAAAAAGAAAAATACTATGTGAGATTTTATCAAATACTTTTCTAAAAAAACTAGGCAAACTATATCTAAAGTGTTCCTCCAATCCTGAAAGCTGTCAAAAAAAGCATATGAGCTTAAACTGAGATAGTTTGTTTTTAATGAAGATTGAATGAGATGTATGGATAATACTTTGAAAACCCTACAGCACTTTGTGTGAGCTATTACTATTGTAGATATTCTTGCCAAAGAAGCTCTACTCCTTCTTTGTGTTTCTCATATCCTTTTCTGGATAGACATGCCCAACAAATCAAAACACTAATAAGAAGATGAGGGAGGTTGAAACTAGGGCTCCTGGTTCCATGTTAGGTGCTTTGCCTCCTATACAAGGTCTATGTGGGGGATTCTTTTTGACCAACTGGTGAAGCCTATGAACCCCTTCTCAGAATGTGTTTTAAAATAAAATAGGATTACACAGAATTACAAAGAAAGCAATTATACTAAAAATCAGTTATGGAGATGTAAAGAAATTCACAGACTCCAGGTTATGTGTCCTGTGTTAAGTGCTCTTTGTTGATACAGACAAAAACCCACCAAGCTAGATACTATATGGAGGAGCTACCATATGGGAAAAAAGAGTAAAAGTAGAGATTCCCAGACAGTGAAAACTCACAAAATCTGAGAAGGGAGTCAGCCACAGAATGAATTGTCTCTCATAGTTATATACAAATACACAATGTGGGATTAATAAACAAGGTGCCCTGCCTACCCCACAGGATGATTGTAGGAATCAAAAGAGATAAAAAAAATCAAGTGGAAACATATTGAAAACTATAAAGTACTTAAACTTATGAGTTTGCCCAGAAAAGAATGACTAGAATGGTGAAGTATCTGGGAATAAAGTCACAGGAAGCATGGCTGAAGAAGCTGGGATGTTTACCTTTAAAAAGAGGAATTTTTGATGAAGGGAGGGCTTGATAACTGTATTCAAATATATGAAGTATCGTCGTATGGAAGTGGAATTAGACTTTTGCTCTTTGTTGCTGAAGCGAGTACAATTAGAATCACTGTTTGGGAGTTACCAGGAAACAGCTCTTCATACATTGTGAGGAGTTACTTATGAGCAAATTGAGCTGTTAAAAATTGGAATGTGATGGTGAGAGACACTGAGCTCCCCATCATTGAATTTGCTCAAGGAAAGCCTTGATGCTAAGTACTTAAAAATGCTTGACTGACTGGAATAATGTACAACAAAGGTGTCCGAATCTTTGTGACTGTTTCTGTTGTTACGGTTGTGTCTGACTGTCCATGAATCCATTTGGAGTTTTCTTGGCAGAGATACTAGAGTGATTTTGCCTTTTTTTCTTTAACTCATTTGCATATGAAGAAACTGAGGAAAACGGAGTCTAATGACTTGCCCAGCGTCACACTGCTAGTAAATGTCTGAGATCAGATTTGAATTCAAGATGAATCTTCCTGACTTCAGGCCCAGAACTCTATCCACTATGCCATTTAGCTGCCCCAAGCTTCTAGATGAAAATGTAGTTTGGAAATATTTAACAAAATAAATAAAATATGATAGAATATAATGTTAATATGTGGTTTTCTAAGTCAATATGTGGCCCTGTAGGGATCCTTGTGGATGGCGTAGTGCCCTTGCTTCTACTGGAGTTGGATGCCACTGACATAGAGGAAATTGAGTGTAAGGTTAGTCTATATGATTTCCAAGGCCTTTTCAAACTCTAAGATTCTACATTTTGATACATTATTTGCCCATAGGATCATAGAATGCAGAACTGGGAGGAACTTTCATGATCATCTAGTCAAGATTCCTCATTTTAGATGAAGAAATCAAAGTGAAAGGCAGCAAATTCAGTCATGAAAATATCAACCCAACTGGCCACATACCCATGGGACCAGTTTGGGAGGCAGCATGGTCTTGTTCTGGGTTTTTAACTTGAGGTCTGTGAACTTAAAAAGAAAAGTATTTTGATAACTATATTCCAAGATAATGGCTTTCTTTTTTTTTGGAGGGCTGGAGGTGAGGCAATCAGGGTTAAGTGACTTGTCCAGGGTCACACAGCTAGTAAGTGTCTGAGGTCGAAATTAAACTCAGGTTGTCCTGATTCCAGAGCTAGTGCTCTATCTACTGTGTCACCTAGCTGCTCTTATAAATTATTTCTTTTGTAATCCTACATATTTTATGTTATTTATTTAAAAACATTATTATGAGAAAGTGCCCGTAGGCTTCCTCAGATGGCTAAAACGAGTCTATTTAGGGTCACGTACCTACATAAAGGTTAAGAATTCCTTCCCTACATGCTTTTATCACCTTATTTTCCTTCTTCCTTTATTTTTAATTTTTTTTTTTGCAACATGACTAATATAGAAATGTTTTGTGTGACTTCCCATGTATATATCATATCAATTGCCTCCTCAAAGGGTGGGGGAGGGTCCGGAAAGAGGAAGAGAATTTGGAACTCAAAATTTAAAAAAGAATGTTAAAAATAAGCAAATCAGTATATAATTAAAAAAGAATTCCTGCTGTAGCAGAAATAGATTGGATTAGGAGTCAAGAGACCCGGCTTTTACTCCTGATTAGTTGTATGGACCTTAGGGCAAATGATTTAAACTCCACGTGTCTCAACTGTCGAAAGTAGCTAATGCCTGCCCTTCCTACTTCACAGGAATGTTGTGGGACTCAAATGATATACTGCAGGCTAAAGCATGAAAGAAAGCAAAATGTCTCTTCTCTACTCCTGACTCCTCCTTCTTTCCCCGCCAAGGTCTCAAACTTTGTAAAAGCTAGTAATGAATGAGTTTTGAAGATCACCAGAGCTAAGTTCAAGACACATTTTTAAGGCAGAAAGAAACAATAGAATGTTCCCTTGGCATGCGCAGCCTCTTTGGTGAGGAAGAAGTAGGAAAATTCTTTACATTGTTTCATATGATTAGAGGATGTAACCAAATGAGCATCTACCTGCTGCTGAGGTTGTTGGACACATGTGACATCTTCCTTGTGAACCTCTTGGATAATTGCTTTACATGTTTTCCACAAATTATCTGGGCCTGAGAAATCTAGAACATTCTTTCCAATTCATCTCATCTGTTCCCAAAGAAGGTGTCTGCAGTGGACTTACAGAGCCAAAGCACGGTTTCTGTCCCACATTGCTTATTGTGGAGAAGTCATGCTATTTCTGTTCCTGAAAATATTTCTACTTTTACTGTCTTGTGGTTTTCATCACCTCCTCATCTTGTTCCTAAAGGATTCCCACTAACTGGACTACAGGAAGAAATGTGTGTGATTGTCATTAGATGCTCTACCCTCCTTTGCTCTGAGGTAATTAGAAAAGTTAAAAGTCAGTCCTGGAATTATCAGCATCTAGCATAGTTCTTAGAAGATAGTATGTGACTAATAAATTATTTTTAGTTGAATCAAACTCAATTATCACATTCCATTCCTTACCCCCTTGGACACTGGCTCAGATGGGACTTGTTCTAGAAATCTGTTTATATCTTTTGCTTCCATATCACCTTTATTTTTAAATACATTTCTTTCTACTCCTCTAGCTAGTGAGACATCCCTGGTAACAAAGAAAGAGGAAAAATAGGCTGTTCAGCAAATCTCAGCAACTCACCAACTGATGGTGACAGTATATGTAATTATTCCTTACCCATAGGCCCCTACCCTGCCAAGCAGGGAGAGAGGTGAATCTTCTGAGGAGTTGGTTTTTCACATACAAGTCTCTCCTCTTCTTTCTTCTTTATTTTGAAAGAGGGAGAAAATACTATATCTCCCTCTGAATGAAAAGCTCTGTTGGTGGGGCTGAGCTCTATATTCTCAAGGAAATCTGATCTTGTGTCTTCCACAAATGTGCTGGACCCCGAAAAATCCATGTGCATTCATCTACCCCATGATGAACAGCACCTGATAAGCCATTGTTTCATGCTGATGAAGTAGTCTCTTCTCTTCACGATTCAGATCCTCTTCCTAGCCCCTTTTCTGTAAACCTCTCCTTTTTCATTATGTGGTCATAATTATTTCTTTCTGTGGAGTGCATAGCCTAACACCTATGTATTCTGGGTGCCAACGTTTGAAAGCATAATAAGCTGAATGCTCACCTTTGAAACTATTATTTCAATCATTAGATGCAGTTTATTTCTCCAGAGAACATTAACATTTGAAAATGTGTCAACTTGAGTAGGAAATTTATCATGATCATGGACCACCTGCCAACTCATTAGAATGCAACATTCAGAATTTCCTGGACTCCTCATCTAAATCTAACATTTGACATCAGTTTATATTTTTAAGTTGTTTCAGCTCAGTTCCTGGTAAATTACTTGTGAAGGCCAAAGAAATGTGATTTGAAACTGGGATGTTAGAATGGCAATGCTGCCAGGGGAGAGACCAAGGAACTCTGAAAAGGCGAATACTGATGGGAAAAACAGGTACCCTGGATACACCATCTTTTCAGTACTGAGATGACCAAAGCAAGGAGGAAATTCTCTGCATTTGCTCACCTAATATTGCTATGGTGAGGACTAGCTAAATGAATTCATTCTGGATTTGAGTTAGGAAGACAAAGAATAATTTCCCTAATTCTAAAGCATCTTGTAAAGCATGGACAGAGCAAAGTGAGGAGCTGAGATCATGGTTTTAACAAGTGCAGCGAAAAAAATTTATTTGAGGCTAAATACCCAGTAAGTGACTGGACTACAACTTGGGTCTTAATCTTCCTCCCTCCCATTTGCACTAGGACACTTTACTTCATCATCTAACAAGTGAAACCAGAAATAAAAATCTATGGTCTACGCCAGTGGTGTCCATTTCAAATAGGAAATATCATACGAATTTGGTTTGTTACCTTTAGTTTTTGACAAATATGCCTCTTAGATATGTATACATATCTAAGAAAGCAATTTTAAGAGCTTTTTTGTTTATATCATTTAGATTTTCTAATCTAAACTCGGTGACACCAAACATTCAATATAAAGGATATGAAATTGACTACATTTTACACTGATTTTGCAGGTTGTCATGGATAGGGCACTGGACTTAGAATCAGGAAGACCTACTGTTCAAATCCTACCTCAGACACAACGCTAGGTGTATGACTGGGCAAATCTCCTAACATCTCTTTTCCTCTATTTCCCTCATCTGCCAAATAAAGCAGATTTCTTCTGAGGTTCCTTCTCGCTGTAAATGTATGCATGGTCTTAATGTTAATCTAGTTAATTATTTGAATTTTTTACCCTTTCACAGCTAAGTTTGTAGAAAAAAAGCAAACAACTATCTAAACTCAGTCTCCATTTCTTTTCCTACTCATTTTTCAACCCTTTGCATCTTGATTCTGTCCTTATTACTGAACTAAAATTCTTCTCTTCTCTCTCCCTCTCATTACCAGGAATCTTTTAATTTCTGAATACCTTGTCTTCCCTAATCCTCATTTGTGACCTTGCAATTAACTACCCTCTACTCTTGTATTCTTTGTTTCAATGATGCTCCTCTTTTGTCATCCTCTTGCCTGTTTGATCACTCCTTCTGAATTATCTAATATCATTGTAACTGTGGGATACCCCAAAGTTCAGATCTTGGGCTCTCTTCTTTCTCTACATTCCTTTGGTGACCTCATCAGTTTCCATGAGTTCATCTGTAATATCTACATAGATAGCCCCCAGATCTCTATGACTTTGCAATATTGGGTAAGCTATCAACACTTGGAGCTGGTAGGTGTGCAGCCAAGTCTGGTGAGGGGTAAGGGTTGTGGGGTCACCAGCCTAGAAATGAAGCCACCTTGAATCCAAGATATCATGTTCTGTATCATAGAAGTGACTTGTCCATTGGGGTAGGGAACCTGCAGCCTTGAGACCACATGTGGCCCTCTAGATCCTCAAGTGTGGCCCTTTGACTGGATCTAAATTTCACAGAATAAATCCCCTTAATAAAAAGGATTACTATACCGTTCTTACTTAGTGGAGGCCATATTTGTAGCCTTTAAATTTAGAATCATTCTATCCAAGAAATGACTTGGTAGAATATAGTGTGCTCTAATTTGGGAAGCTTTTGTAATGGTCTTAATTCCAAATTGCTTTCCAGCGTGGCTGGATCAATTCACAGCTGGGTGCCATATAAGACTCTCCGATATTTGCCATTTTCATCTTTTGCCATCTTTGCCAATCTGATAGGCTTGATGCAGAACCTCAAGGATGGGGGCTCTTGAGCAGTAATGCTACAGAAGGCAATCACCCCAACCCCTCAGCTTTGACCCCCCCTAAGATTCTGAGGGAAGAAGCCATTTTGCTTAGGGGACCTGACTTATTACTTCACGTGTAATTGGGAGAATGAAGTTCAGAGACTGTGTGATGTACAGAATACATACAAAGTAGACACAACATAATCTTGGAAGGGAAGGAGTTAGCAACTGAGGGGACCAGAAAATGACTCCTGAAGAAGGTAAGGTTTGAGCTGAATCTTAAAAGAGCCTAAGGACTCCAAGAGATAGAATTGAGAGAAACCTTTAGAGACACCAGGGACAGTAAGTGAAAAGACACAGAGAGAGGAGTGTCCAATATGGCTGACGTACAGTGTATGTGCCTGCCCTCTACATTATATATGTATCTTTTATGTGCTTAGTTTTTTGTATACTGTATCTCTTATTAGAATGTGAGTTCAGTAAGGACAAGGAATTATTTTTTTAATTGCCTTTCTTTGTAACTTCACCATTTAGCATCGTGTCTGACAGAGTAAATAATAGATGGTTGTGGACTGAATTGACTGTGGAGGACAATAATTCATAAGGAATCTGGAGAGGTAGGAAGTGGCCAGCTATTTAAAAGAAAAAAGAAAAAGGGTTTCCTAGAAATAATAGGGAGCCATTGAAGCTTATCGTGTGGCAGGGTGACATGAACAGATCTTTACTTTAAAAATCATTTTGGTCATTGTATGGAGAACAGATTGGAGTAGGAAGAGGCTTAAAAATTAAGGCTGGGACTGCTTCATTTTTATCTTTCTGTCCCCAGGATCTAGCCTACTGCCTGGCACATAAAGGCTTGCTGATTGATTGATTCACAACCATCCTCCTCTCCCACTTCAGCTCTCATTACTTCTCCCATGAATTGTTGCAAGAACCTCCTAATTACACTCCCTGTTTCAAATCTTCTCCTCTCTTAACCATGCCCTGAACTGCTTCTTAAAGCAAAGAACTGACTATATATCTCTTTCAGGCTTAATGAACTCTCGGGTTTCTCTAGGATCAAACACCAACATCTCTCTGGCATTTAATTCCCTTTCTATCCTGGCTCCAACCTAGCATTTCAAGCTGAATATGCATTACTCCCCATCACTTTATGGTTTTGTAGAATGGCTTTCTTGTCGGTCCTTGCACATGACGTAATATTATGTATCTAAGCCTTTGGACAGGTCGTCCCTCATACCTACAAGACATTTCCTCCTCAACATTCTCTCTTAGAATTCCTAGCTTCCTTCAAAGCTCAGACACCACTTTCTTCATGAGGCCATTCGTGATACCACCAGCTGCTAGAGATTTCTTAGTGGAAGTGCTTTGTATTTTGTGTGTGTGTGTGTGTACACATGTATATATACACACATACATATATACAAGATGTGCATATACATTTCACATACACATATATATTATGTGTATTATAAATGCATATATTTACATATACACATGTATGTATATACAGATATACATATTCACATGTATATGTGTGTTTGTATCTATATATCATATCCATATTTGTGTGTATGTGTGTGTGTGTGTGTGTGTGTGTGTGTGTGTGTGTGTGTGTGTGTGTATTTCTTTACTTGAAAGGCAGTGTAGTATTGTGACCTAGTACTGGAATTTGAAAGACTGGTTTAAGTTTCATCTAAGACATTTACAGGCTCTTCCAGTTGGGGCAAGTCATTTAACCTCTTGCTGCCCCAGGCAGATCTCTAAAACTGTAAATTGCAGAGCAGGTGCTAAATTTGCATTGGAGTTCTTTATATCAATGTAATCACAATGTCTAGTAAATAATTTGATAATGTGTGTTTATGTCTAGAATTCCTTGGGGCTACCACACCCAGCTTGTACCCAGTGATCTGGACAACCTTAGTTTCAAAGCATTTTCAATTTCTACCCCTAAAACACAAACTCCTACCCATGCATTTATATTGACTATAGTCAAGTAGGCTATATTTATTTCAGTTATTATTTCAGACAATTATTTCAGTCAATACACATTTATTAAATACCAGTTATATGTCAGGCACAGTGCTAAACGTAGGATACATAAACAGGTGAAAGATAGTCCCTGCCCCAAGGAGCTCACAATCTAATGGGAGAGAAAACAAACAAACCAATGTGTAAAAAAGAAAAAAAACAAGCTATAGATTGGATAAATAAGAAATAATTAAAGGAGTGAAGATATTAGAATTAAGAGGGACTCAAAAAGGCTTTCTTTAGAAGATGAGATTTTAGTTGAGGCTTCTTAAAGGAAGACAATGAAGACAGCTGGTAGGATGAGTGAGGAGGGAGGGAGGGAGAACTTTCAAGGCATGAGGAACAAGCAGAGAAAGTGCTTGGGGGGGCGGGGGGGAGAATCTTGTTCATGGAACAGTGAGAAGGTCAGTGTCACTGGACCAAAAAGCTTGTGCTGAAGAATAATGTGTAAGAAGACTGGAAAGATAGGATGAGGATAGGTGATGAAGGACTTTAATGCCAAATAGACCATTTTGTATTTGATCCTGAAGGATAAGGAACCACTGGACTTTACTGAGCAGGTGGCTGACATGGATGGAGTGGTCTGGAAGAATCCTCAGCAGGAACCAGAGAAAGTTCGAAGTCTTCTGCTCTCTCCAATTTCATCCTGCACCTTGCACAGGGAAGGTCAGGTCATTTATTTCCGTCATTAAGGAGAGAGTCCCATACCAATGAGCCTTGAGATGGGAATTATAGATAATTATTTTGTATATGGTACCTACAAGTGTATATGCTGTTTTCCCCCTTTGGAATGAAAGATAATTGAAGGCAGATTCTGCTTGGTTTATGTCTTTGTGTCTACTAGTTTTTGGCACATTTTATAGAAGACGGTAGGTGCTTAATAATTATTTCTTGCACTTTTGTATATCATGTCTATTAATACATTCGGTACATAGCAAGTGCCCAGTAATTACTGAATCAGGAAACAGAAGGCCTTGTTTTCTTTCTTTGCCTACACTGCTGTAAAGTGCTAAATTAAAATAAACCAGAATCCAAAAGGCCAGAGTCTTTAATTTGGAACTCTTCACTGAGGCAGTCCAAGAGTCAGATACGGCTACTGGTATTAAATGAGGTAAACAGAGCATTGTTTTCCAGGCCAGGAAGTACTTGAAGAGAATAGTTGCCTTATAATTTGTAAAATGTCCAGGTCCATGTGACAAGAACCAGGTGTAAGAAGAGAAGGTGGGATCTGACCAGGCCTCTTCCAGGATGTTGTACTTCGGGGTTTGCACCAAAGTACCTTTGGCTGTATGTACACAATCCTGTTTTTGAGAGCAGTTGAGATGCACTTGATTTATCAAAAGCAGGTTTAGCAAGGCCTGGGTAAACAGAATCCAGGGGAAGACTTGGCCCTGGCTTGTGCTTGCTTTACTCAAGGGACCTGTATGTGGCCTGATGTATTAGGCTGGCTCCCACAAACACAAGGTCTGCCCCCTCCCCAAGTGAAAGAGAATTTTTGTCATGAGCTTTACTGCTCACAACTGTATGGGGGGACCTCTAACTTCCCCACCCCATTCAAAAAACTGAGTAAAGCAATAACCCAACAAAATGATATTCTCGTGTCTAGTTGTTGGACAAAGGGTTTCATTGTGTAGCAAAATAAAACATGTTTCTCCTTCCTGTTCCTGTTTTGTGCCTGTGATTCAGAAACCAGTTACAAAGCATTGGAGGGGAAACTTGGCCAGGCTGTTTTAAGGCCAGTTCCTTCCAAAAGGCCCTTTTGCGAAAGGTATTTCAGACCTTTTTCCCTGGCCTGCAGTGGCATTTGCAAACAATCACTTTGGGCCTGTGAAGTCAGTTGTGTGTGTGAGTGGGGGTTGCGGGGGAAGCGTAGGTGGTAGGAGCGGGGATGAAGTGGGGGTGGTGGTGGGAGGGGGAAGACCTGAAACATTTAAGTCTCTCCCAAGCTGATTATTTTCCTGTAGGGGTAGCAATTAAATTTTCTCTCCTCTCCATATGATGTTCACATCTGGAGCCCAGAGCATCCCAGCAGTTCCATTTATTGACCCTGAGGGTCCTGCCCACCCTCTCTTTTAATTATATGCTCCCATTTAGGACTGTGCCCTTGACTTTTTCCAATGTCCTACTTAAATACAAAGCCCAGTTTCCTGGTCTGGTGAGTTTCAATAGATTCTCTGCTTTCTTTTGAAAGAGAAACTCAGTAAATGTTGGCCTTACCATGAGTACTGAAGTAGCTCAACGGGGTAAAAATTTTGTGTTAAAATCATAGCAAGGAAAGGGCAAACTATAAGGCTCCTTGGTCCTCAGCCAGGTTTGGTTTTTGTCTTTTGGGGCCACTAGATTAGAGATTCTTGAAGGAAGGTGAAGTGACTAGAGTTGGACTTGAATCAAAGTTGGGCATGCCTCTGAGCCTGAGTTCCCTCATCTGCTAAAAGAGGTACTAATTGCAGTGTAGATCTTTTCTTAGAGTTGTTGTAAGGCTATCTGAAGTCTCAAAGACTGTCGAAATATCCTTTGTTAATGTCATTATTCATCTTCTTGATATACTGCAAAATATATAGCCCATACTTGTATTTTCAAATGAATGACTGAATGGATTTTCTGTTCTGGTTATGTTAACTACATTTCTATATTTCAAGGATTTCTGATTTTCATTGGTTGGTATTTCTTCCTCTTACACAAATTGCAACCCTTCTATAGTTTGGCAGATGGTCTTCCATCTGCCAAACCGTGGAGATGCAAGGGATGTAAAATCAATCAGCCAGTGGCTAGTCTCTCTGCCCTTTCTTAGGCAGGCCTGATGGAAACCTTTCCATTGTAGTAGAATCTATTGGAGATTGTGTTTCATCTAGGTTCAAATCCCTCCTTCAAACTTTAGTGTCTTTGAGTGACCTAGGCCAGTAATTTGACCTCAGTTTACTCATCTGTAAAATGAGGGAGTTGGCCTAGAGACATGTGAGAACTCAAGATCATTTCTGAGTCAGGGTGAAGTGTCTTAATAAGACTTCATTAATGGGGGAGATGCTAAGCCAATGTTCTAATGATTCAAAAGGAAAAAAGGAAGAATCATATGCCCCTTTAAGAGTTTGTAGAAAACAAAGGGACAGACTTGCAGCTAGATCTTGGTGGCTTGAGCAAAGGTGTGGGGGAAAAAGCCAGTTTTCACAAGGAAGGTGATTAAGCAATCAATCCATTAGGAGTTAGTAAGCACCTGAAATGTGCCAGGAACTGGACTTGGCCTTGGCAAAACAAAGACAAAAATTAAACAGTTCTCATCCTCAAGGAACATACATTCTATTGGTGAAGATCACAGGTATACAAAAAATTTGTACAAAATGTATTCGAAGTAAATACAAGGTAATCTGAACCAGGAAGCTCTAGGAGCTGAGGCTTAGAAAAAGGTTTCTTGATCAGAGAAGGTGGATGAAAACTGAGCTTTGAAGGAACCTTGGGACTCTAAAGGTTGATGTGGGACTGATGTGGGAGATGAGGAGCAGGTTTGTCTCTCTATTTATCTATCAGTAGCTGCTTTTGATGGAGGCCTATTCATCCAGACTGTGACCACTTTGGGATATATTGCTATTAGGAGGTGGGATGGTATAGTTGGAAGAATAGGGGGGTCTTGAATAATGATAATAGTTAATACGTATGGAGTATTTATTATGTGACAAATCACATATAATTATTATATTATTTTATTCTCACAATCACCCTGAAAGATAGGTACTATTATTATTTCTGTTTTATAGACAAGAAAACTTGCCCAAGGTCACATAGCTAGTCATTGTCTAAAGGCAGATCTGAATCCAAATCTTGACTCCAGGCTCAACACTCTGTTCACTGCACTACAGAGTCTGAATCAGTGGTACGCTCATAAGTGTTTAAGAACT
Organism: Notamacropus eugenii; assembly: GCF_028372415.1. NCBI lineage: Eukaryota > Metazoa > Chordata > Mammalia > Diprotodontia > Macropodidae > Notamacropus > Notamacropus eugenii. Next base: position 635,646,363 of record NC_092872.1, read on the forward strand.
GGTTCTCTGGGGGGAAAGATACATACATACATATATATATAAACATATAATTATGCTATAGACACATATATACGATCATAATATACATAAAATTATGTGCAAATACATACGTACATACACTTAGGTATGTATGACATATTTTTAAGTTTAATCTGTATTATTAACATTTTCTCCACCACTTTCTTAGGTCTAGACAATCTATAAAACAATTTCTGATTTATGACATTTGTTGATTTCCAAGGTATAATTACTCATAAAGAAAATTTAACAATTGGTTCGCAAAGAGAGCCTATTCTAGCTGTCTCATCCTGACCTACCTACAATTTATTAGCTGTGTGACCCTAACAAGTAAGAGTCAGCATGGAATAGTAGTATCCTGCAAATCAAAAAGATCTGAGTTCAAATTCTGGAACAGATAGTATAGCTATGTGACCCTGTGTGAGTCACTTAACCACTTTATGCCTCAGTTCCCCTATATAAGAAAATTAAGGGATTAGCTTTGATGGCCTTTAAGATTCCTTCTAGCTCTAAGTCTGTGACTCCCATAATTCAAAGTTTTCCCATTTACGAAATGAGGTTTATTATACAGGGTATCACAAAAGTCATGGGACAGTTTTATTACTTAACAAGCTTAAATTTGGGACACCCTGTACTTGCATGATCTATTTCAAATGACTGCTTTGAGAAAGGTACTTTGTAAAACTTAGGAAGCTATAGAAATCCATCCATTATGATTAGGGGCTGTTGGTTACATATTTGAAATATTAGAGTTGTTTTACAAATTGATAGAGCTGTTGGGGAGATGAAAATGATTTCCCATGCATCCCTAACTAAAGTACCACTGCCTTGCTTACTTTTTCATTAATTCATTGGTCTGCATGGATATATAGCTGTGGTGGAGGGAGGGAGGAAACCAGCATTATCAAGCTCCTGCTATGTGCTAGGCACTGTGCTAAGTTCTTTACAAATATCTCATTGGAGGAGGAGGAAGATGAACAGGAGATGTGACAGGGTCAATTCTTGATTTTCCATATTAATGGAAGAAAAAAAGGAAATGGCAGGTAGTAGAAAGCAGATGAATTTGAAGTACTCAGTCAAGGCTGCTCCTTCCTGGTTTCTTACTATGCCCCACCCCAGTGAGACCACCAAGCTGCTTTTCAGTGTTTGGGTCTGACACTATTAAAGTTGAGCCTGGAATACGCTCTTTTCATTTCTACCCCTGGTTTCCTTCAGGTCTCACTTAAAGTTCCATCCTCTGCAAGAGTCCTTTCCCAGTCCTCTCTCATTTTAGAGCTTTTCCTCCCAGACTGTCTTCAATCTATCCTTTATATATCTTGTTTACACATAATTGTTTGCATATTGTTTCCCTCACTAGACTGTGAGCTTTGGAGAACCAGGGGCTGGTATTTTTTTCCCCTTTTCTTTGTATCCCCAGCACTTAGAGCAGTGGCTGCCACATAGGAGGCATTTAATAAATGCTTGTTGATTTAAGAAGCTAATGGGAGAATCTCTTTGCAGGAGGAGGATGTCATTGGTACTCCTTGAATTTCATCTCAGAGGCAGTCAGATACTCCTGAAATTGACACTGTTGACTTTTTTTTTTTAGTGGACTCAGATGTGTGTGTGTGTGTGTGTGTGTGTGTGTGTGTGTGAGAGAGAGAGAGAGAGAGAGAGAGAGAGAGAGAGAGAGAGAGAGAGAGAGAATGGATAATCCACTCATGGGTAATGATGAGTTAATTCTAATTTAGCTTTGTCTTTAGAGATTGGTTTTTGCCTACCATTTAGAAATTTTAAAAAACCCATTATTTTTTTCACCAATTACACGCTGAAACAATTTTGCCTACCATTGAACCGATCATTATTGTTCTTGTTTTTCTTTTCCTATGTCTTGTAGATATTCTTTGGCATTGTATTTGGAATATTGAAGTAGAGTGATCAGATGGCCAAGTGTGGAAAAGAGTCAAAAAGTTTCTGACAATTCTGGGAAATGGGATAACAAATACATGAGGGGAAGCTTGGTATGAATGGGAAAGGCCAAGGGGGTAGATTTAAGGAGAGGAATTCTAGGCCAATTGATCAGATTTGGATTTTTTTTTTTTAAATTCAAATTTTTTTTTCAGTTCTAAATTATCTTCCTCCTCCTTGCATTTCCCCAACTCACTAAGAAAGGAAAGGGGAAAAATTACAAATATGAATAGATATACAAAACAAATTTCCACATTAGCAATGTCATGGATCAGGTTTGAGCATGGTTAACAGATGTAATGATGAATATGGGGCACAGCATAGTCAGACTACGGAACTTGGAATTAAAACCATCCCCTTAAGTGATTAGAGCTTTAGACAGCCTCTAATGGTCCTTATAGGGGGACCTTCTGGTTCTTTTCAGCATCCCATCTTCCTGTTCCCTAATACTCAGGATGAAGAGTGAAGTAAGTTAATTTTAGTTCTATAAATGAGATCTCAGAGAATATTGAGTCCAAACCTCTAATTTTACAGATGAGGAAACTGAGACTCAAAGGGGTTAAGTTTACTTAAGTTTGCACAAGTAATAAGTGACAGTCAAGTGTAAAACCCTGGTCTCCTAATTCTGAGTCTAGTGGTCTTTCTACTACACCGGGACAAAATTGCAGCTCTTCCAGTAATGCTGTGGGTGTAAGTAGGGAACACAGTGGCTCTTTATCAAAGTGAACACCAGAGCTGGGATGCTTGCAAACATTTGATCTTTATAGCTCACCCAGGGCTCAGTTTATTTTCAGGACTAACGACCTCCAAAATGCTGTGCTTTAAAAGGAAGAGCTTGGCAGCTCAAACTGGAGACTGAAGCCAAGTTGCATTAAAAAAAAATGGCCACTCCTTCCTCACTAACCCACTCAGTGGATTTCCACTATTTATACAGAGAAAATGACTGTCAGACTGACTAATCAGAGGCTCCCCAGCTTCAGTGTGCTCCTAAAACCAAATAACCCATCAAGGAGCGATGGTAAAGTCAATGGGTGTGTATAATTTAATTTCTGCAAAATGTGGTATGGAAGGAAATCTGTTCAGATTAAGTCCCAAATTTACAAAAGCAATGATTTGAAAGGATGAGATTGTTTGCAGTGAAGTCAACTGCATAGCCAAAAAGCTTTTTTAATCTGCCCTGTTGGATACTTACTGGAGATTATGGTGGAGGCAGAGACCCTTGGATTTCTCCTTGCTCCTATTTCAATATGTGGATCAGATGTAGGGTTTTTTTTTTTGCCTTAGTTTCACAGTCTGTGGGATGGGGATAAATATAAATTATATTTGCTCTCTAATATTATCTAGGACATTTTCTGGGATGGAGACCTTCTTGCAAGACACTGATCATGTGAATGAATTAATCATGTTGTTAAAATGTGGATTGTATGCTGGTCTAACATTTCGCTGTAGCCAAAATAAAATGAAAATGAAATAATTTTATCAAATAAACATCATATTCTACAGGCTTCACTGGCTCCATTAGTATCATGCAATTGCACAGTAGTGATTATATTATTTATAGCATGACCAGATATCAAAATTTACTTTAAGATGGAGTATGTAGTTATGTTTCCATCCATCCATCCATCCATCCATCCATCCATCCATCCATCCATCTATCCATCCATCCTTCCTTCCTTCCTTTATCTCTGGTTCATCAGAATACATGATATCCTGAATTGTCAAGGATGAGAGGGGTCTGATTTAGTTCCTCTTGATGGGGTTCTAGATTGGTCAGAAAGACTCTATTTTTTGTAATCATCATGGATTTGTATTAGAAAAGGTCTTATTAGCGTTCTTTGCTTTTTGCCATTGCTGGGAGTAGGTATCATAAAATGTTTCAGGGTAAGCAGGCTTGAAATTGTGGGTAAGAATATGAGGGGTGAATATTCAGGCAGAACAGCTATTGTCTGATTCCACTAAGGTCATGAGAGCAGAACGGCATCAGGAGGAATTTAAAGGATGGAGGGCATCTTCCCACCTTTAGGGACTAAGAGACACATGTCTGTAAACTCAGAGGATATGGGGCAGTTCCTTCTTTAGAGATACTAAATATGAAAGAAGATGCTAACAGGATATTGGAGGTCTAGTCTTATTTGGGAGCTGGGTGGGAAAAGGAGGGAAGAAAGGCCCATGTAGATCAGCTCACCTTTTGGAATCTCTTCTGCTCCTCTGTATGGTAGAATTGTTCAAATGGAAAAGTTTTTTGGCATTGCACTTAGAGATACCCCACTGAGATGTAGGAACCAAGTACCTTTTTGTGCCAAATCCTTTTGGCACTTTAAAAGGGACAATAAAGGAAGGAAAGGGGCCTTTGGAGAAAACAGGGGATTGTCAGCGTTACCAATATAGCCTAATATAAGCTGATTGTCACTTTGTCTGTATGCAAATTTGGTTGTCTTCAAAGTCAGGGTCAGAGCCAGGTAATTGCTTGGAGTCAAGTCTGGGTATGATGAACTGTCTGGCTTTGCCTAGGAAGCTTCTCTATTCAGGCATGTCTTTCTTGTACTGACTGCAGGGAAGGCATGGCAGTGAGGGTTAATGATGGGAGTAGGAGTAGTGACGTTGAATATTCCTTTTTGTGCAGGGCCACTTGATGCATCCCCTGATGGTAAGGGGGAGGGGCCAACTTCGTGATGACAAGGTCATTTGGATTTGCTCTAGCATGCATTTCTTATGCTGAGATTCTGTGAGACTTCCCTATTTCCATAGGTGTATATTTGGGAGCTCTTTCTAGATGTCATCTTTGGCCTGGGAGAGAAGGTAGCCATTTGGATAGGCAGCCATGAGGAGGCCCCATCTAAGTATTATAGTATTTTTGGATGGTTAACTCATTTAGTTGAACCTGTAACCTTGTCCTAATAAGGCTGTGGGATCCATCCTCATGTAGTCTAGACTAATTAGCTTTGCTCTCCTCCATGATTCCCAGACATCTTGAATATACTATCGCTAGAAGTACAAAAACAGCTTTTACTTAGGTTAGAGTCATTTTTGTATATGCTAACACATTGAATTTGGTGCTTTATTTGTGTACGATGGCAATGTGACCTAATGAAAAGGGTGTGGAGCCTGGAGTCAGGAAGAAAAGAGGTCAAGTCCTGTCTGTACCATATACTAGCTCTATGAGCCTGAGAAAATCACTTGATCTCTATGTGGCTCAGGCAGCTCCCCAGGGACTTACTTAATAAGTCATAGTTTGGCTTCAGTCTTCATCAGTAGAGGGAGTTTACACATCAGCACTTGCTCATGTTGATGAAATTCATATCTTTCATAGTGTCATATATTATTTGTACAATCCAGGGTTTCACATTTAAGGGAAATTGTTATAAGCAATAGCTGAAGGCTTTAACACTGAGTGGGGACTGATGGACTTTTGCCAATAAAATGATGCTAATTATCGAGCATTAACTATTCATTGTCTGTTTTATCAAATTATTAGTAGAAAGTAACATTATATGACTATGACCTGCTGGGCCAGTCATGTGTGATAGTCATATAAAATCATGGCACCTGGCTTGCCCTTTGATTGATGAGCCCAATTATGTGAATAGTATCTTGCTGTTAAAAAAAGGAACATGCCATTTTCTATGATCCTAAGAGGAAAAGTGGATGGGTAGGACCTGCCTCACATTGCATGCAGAGTCTTTCCTTTCCTTTTTTTTGTCTTTGGTTACAGGGTTGATCTAGTGCTTTACTGCCAAGGAAGGGAAAGAAAAAGTCTTCCTTTAGGGAACTAGATTTTATGCTCTGGATTGCAAATTTGCATTTGATCCGTGACCCAATTTTTTTACTCAGTTTCTTTCTTTGACTTCTGATAAAATGTGACTTTGCTGCTCAGTACGATTTTCTTCCTTTTATACATAAGGAAGGACAGTGATGGATACAAAAGAATGAATGAGAATGAGGGTGAGTCCAGGACAGCAAAAGAGGAAGAATTTTTTCCAGGTGAAAGGACACCCTGGGTTTGAAGCACAGGAACTTGGATTTTTCATGGCATACACTTAGGGAAGGTTGAGATCTGGTTTTGGCAAGAGTTTTATTTCTTATCCCCATCATTGAATAAGCCCTACCTCCACTTGCTAAAGTGTGCCCACTTTGAGAACTACATCCTATTTGCTTTATTGTTAGCTGATCTGAAATTTGTGACATTCTTGTATTTGTGTTATTAGCTGCCATCACTGACTGCTGTTAGTCTAGCTTTTATTCCCTCATATACTATAAAATCAAACAACCTATGCAGAGGTATGCCAGTGCACATGGGGAGAGCTGATCGTTAAATTTCCAATGTGTATCTCAGAAATTGATAAATGCTACAAATAAGGGCATGCTTACTGTTTTGGTGTTGCCTAAACTTAAAAAAGTGATGGAGAAAGTATTAACAATGCAAATTAAACTCAAAATTATAGCTGTTCTATGTACATTTTTTCTTCCAGAATGCCTGTTGTTAAACATTTAACAGCATACCCCTGAAGTTAGACTGAATTCCACTTGAAAACAGGTTGTCCATTTATAAACAGAAGAATTTCTCCTTTAAAGTGAATACAATGCTATACTCAATGATTAATCTCAATCCATTTCTGAGATTTAATACTCAAGGTGGCATAAATGGGCCTGAGACCTGTGCCTTAGCATTGGGAGTGAGAGCTAATTAAAAGATTAGGAAAGTATTTGTTCTTCCCAGGGAGACCTCAGAGAATGGGATGAATCAACTGTCAAAAGAGTGAGGATTAGCAGGATTGAGTTTTCTGGCAATCTGTTTTAACTGGGTGAGTGATGGGCGGGGTGAGGAAGGTGAAGACTATGATATTTATTTGTGATTATAAATAATGTTTATGATGATTTACATTTGTAAATAGATGGCCTCTGCTGATTATTTATGGGATCCTGAGCCTTTAATCAAAGTGATGGCCCTGAAAATAATTTCAGTCTGTCACTGGTGTAGAAATGGATGGTGCTGGTATGGTAGACAGTAAGTAACAGCCATTGGTAACACCTGGAATAAAAGTGCAAATTGTATTATGTAATTTAGAAAAGTGCTCCATTTTTCAAAAACACCTTTGTATGCTTTACTTCTTCACAGTATCAAGAAGTATAATGTTTGTCTCATTTAGAAGAGTCAGGTCATGGCTCCAAAGATGAAGAGATGCATTTTTCTTGGAGAAATGCACTAATTCTTCCTAGCCTGGGTCAGCCTGAATGTATCAAGTGTGTTCTAGGAGAGTGTCGTTTCCTGCTTCGCTCAGCTGCTGGGCAAACATTCCTCCTTTCCTGTGATGGGCTTTCCCCAAAGCAACACACAAATGAGTTCTTTAAGGGGTGTCCTAGTTGTTACACAGAGTCCGCTTCAAAGTCCAGGCCCCACATCTGGCCCAGGTTTACCCAGTTGTGCCTAAATATTCCACTACTCTCAAAGCACAGCACACACACACACAACATTTGTGTTTCCAAACCTAGGCCCTGTCATGTTAGCAAATCCAGGATTTCCTCATGTGCACGTGTGTGTGTGTGTGTGTGTGTGTGTGTGTGTGTGTTGTGTGTGTGTTTTCTTTTGCAGCAATGAATGCTTCCTGGAGTCTATAAAATGCATGGGTCAATTTTATTAGTTCCCTGGAGCTGAGTGTGAGAGGGTCTCTGGTCAGAAATGGAAACCTAAGATGGATGGTCGAAAAGACCACCACAGGAGCGAAGGGTAAATATCTTTTTTTTGGAGTCACTTGGCAATTTGGTAAATTAGGCCCACCTCATCTTCCCTTTCACTACCCTGTCCTCCTAGCGCCCAATGTTTCCCGGCAGTCAGTGGAGATAAAAGAATTTGATAAATCCATTCATATTGAAGTGTTAGGGATTTACCGCTTTGCTCTAGGTGAGAAGGAGTAGAATTTTAACCCAGGGCATAAGGAGAAAGTAATATTTAATGCAAAAGAATGAATTACCAATAGTGAAATTTCAGACATTATGGGAGACAAGGTGGTCTTTCCTCTTATTTATAATGCTAGCTTGCTATATATTTTGTGGAAGAAGCTCAAATTCTGTCCCCTGAGCAAAACCTTCAGAAAGGTTTATTACTGTATATTACTCACTTTTTGTTAATTGATGAATAAACAGACCCTCAGTGGATGGGGCCTCTTTTTTTTGTGGGCCCTTGTGCAATATCTTGGTTCTGCAGTAGTGCTTATATTCCATGTTTCTGTCTCAAGCTCAGGTACTTCCATCCAGTGCCAATTCTGAAAACTCTCCATGAGATCTGCCTCCTCCAGGCACTTATTCCATTGGTCTCTGGCCTAGGTATCCTCTAGAGGATCCTGTGGCCTTTTGCAAAAACCTTCATTAGGGGAAAATCCAGGCCCAAACAACTTTAAAACATTTACAGGCAGAGAGTTGGAGGACTCCTGTGGCTTTATTCTTAATGCCAGCTGAGTAATGGGAGGTCAGCAATGATACAGCCAATAATAAAACTGGGTTTTCCACACGCCTATCTTTCCATACTGTTTTTTCTTCCTTTCTGTTCCCTCTCATCTTTATTTAAAAGAAAGTCAAAATCACCAAGGAATTGAGTGTTTTCGAATCAAAACTCTGGAATGCACCATGCAGTCCATGGCTGTTCTACTCAGGGTGGAAAGTATGATCCAGAGGGCTAAGCACTGGAAATCAATGCTGTATTGCCAATTCTCAATTATTCATGCATGGATTATTTGGGGTCTCCACCCCCCAATCACAGGACTGAATCCCAGGCTGCTAAGGGTAGATCTGAGCCAGGGGGATCTGGGTCCCAGGAATATAACTGGGGGTGGACTGTGTCTATCTTGAGAGTATGTACAAGAGCATATTAGACCATATGTCTGTCTTCCAAAGCCAAATATAAATCACCTGTTGAGGATTTGATTGTTCAGCCTGAAGCTGCCCAAGTGCCAGTGAAAGACGAGTTTTGCTTTGCTTCCTGACTATGTTTACTTCTGGACTTATTAGCTGGAAGTGGAGTTTCTTTGGCCTCATCTCCTCCCCCCTTGATTCATAACTGGAAAAGCTTTCCCTCAAAGTTAGTGGTGTGCCAGCTAAGCTCAGATATGGGGTAAAGAATTATAGAATTTTTGCATTGGAAGGGACCTTTGAGAATATCTGGTCCAATCCTCTCATTGCAGAGATGAAAAAACTTAGGCCCAGAGACTGTGACTTGCAAAAGGTCATTCACATAGTAAGTAGCAGAGGTCTGCTTTAAAGTATGCCTCCCAAATCCATAGCGCTTTCGTCATACCATGGCTGCTATGTCAGGGTTTCTTTGTCAGGAGCACTCCCGACATGCTAGCTGCTGTCCTGGAGAAAGAGTACTCTGTCTTTTCTTCTGTCTTCTGAACAGCACATCACATAGGTGATTATAAGCCCTATGCAGGCAGGACCCATATTTTTTTCCTCTTTGTATTCCAGAGTGCCAAGCACTTGTCCTACCTCTAATGAAAATGAAGATTTATAAATTGGTCAATTTATTCTCTGTGGTTTATGGAAAGTGAAGTCATTTCCCTCTTTATACCCCAGTGATAAATGAAGACCCCTGTCTGGGGAATGCACAATCAGTGTCTCAATAAGCATTTATTACAGACTTTGTACTAAAATCTAGGAATTCAAAGAAAGACAAAAAAACACAGGCTGTCAAAAAGGCACACAGAACAATGATTATTTTTTTTTCCTAAGGCAGCTAGGTGGTACAGTGGATAGACCACCAGGTCTGAAGTCAGGAAGACTTCAAATCCAACCTTAGACACTTACTAGTTGTGTAACCCTGGGCAAGTCATTCAATCTATGTCTCAGTTTCCTCATCTGTAAAATGAGAATAATAATACCATCTGCCTCCAAAAGTTGTTGTGAATACCAAATGAGATGTGTCAAGCACTTAGAACAATGTGTGGCACACAGTAGGTGTTATATAAATGCTAGCCATTATGATTCTATCTCTTTTGCTATTTTGGAATTCTTTTGCCATCATAGTTTTAAAATACAATTAGTTTATGCCTATTATTTGTGATGTTTTGGCTTATTTTCTGTTTGGCAGATATGAAACATTTGGGAAAAGTAAATATAGGATCTTGAGTTGGATGGGACATAAACAAAAGAAGAGGTAATTTCAAGTGATAAAGTGGGGATGGAGGAAAGGGTCTTCTTTGGGTCCAAGGAAGAAGGTGGCATTTTTTAGCTTCAAGAAGCACCCAAGAGTCAGGCAGAGCTCCCAGAAGTGTCCCTCTGACTTCTCATCCTGGCTCTGCAGCTGATTTCCTGGGTGGCCTCCCTCATGGGCCTCCTATCAAGGGTGCCAATTAATAGTAATGTCTAATTAATGATCACAAGGAGTTAAGTTAGTGCCAGGAATGACTGCATGCCTGGCTCTAGGCACAGCTGGCAGACAGTGTGCCACCTGGGCATGAGGATCTTGGCATTCCCGCAGCATCTGGGAGGATTTGATTCCCACTGCAGATACCCTGGCCAGCTCCAGGAGTGAAGAAGCTACAGAAAGGATCTTACTACAACCAGAAAAGTGTAACGGGGAACAAAAGGTACATTACTGTGAGCTAAAGAGGAGGATAAAAAAATAATCGAACTGCTGCAGAACTCCTGCTCTAGGCGAGTGAATGTTCCATGATGATGGAAGCATCTGTTCTCTTAAGATTGTCTGTCCCTTGAGTGACATAGACTCTGCCACTTTAGGCTGGAGGGTGGAGCGAAGAGCTCCTCTCAAAGCCTCCATTTAAAGAGGGTTCCCAGGCTATTTCCAAGCCAGGTGGTCCTCTTTAGACTGGACTCCATGATGTCCCCATGCCAGTTACCTTCCCTCTCCTTCCTCTCTCTGCTTCCTTTTTCAGGTTCCTTTTGTGTGTCATCTTACCCCCATTAGATTGTAACCCATTGAGGGTAGGAATTATCTTTCTTTTCCCTGTTTGTATCTCTAGCACTTAGCAGAGTACCTGGCACTGTGCTTAATCCATGTCCCTTGTGCTTAATAGATTTTTATTGACTGACTAACTGTCCTCTAAATTCTAGGTAAGTATTACATAGGACCCATGGCCTGATCAAATAGAGCTTTGAGAGCGAGCATTTAAGAAAGAGTGCTATGGTCTATGTATACAGGAAGGAGGAAATTGAGACTAAGGATTTAATGATTTAAAGATGACTTTCTGATTGAGACTGACTGTGTCAATTCCTTCTCTGAGAGTTGATTGGAGACATGAACACATTTAAGTGTTAGTGTAACTGTATGATCTCATTGTCTTTGGGAAGATGTTGGAAGAATATGAGAAAATACTGGTGAAAATTTTCAGTCAGTTAGAAGATGCTTGCCTGAAATGCTTCAATTTGTAAGTGCCAGTTTTGGAGAGTCACTATCAAGTCCATGAGTTGTATGGTGTCTCAGTAGAATGTGAGTACAGAGCATGGGGACCTAGAAGCTGGAAGCACTAGTCAACTGACCATGTTCACAAAATCTGCAAGAAGTAAAGACCAGGTTTTGGAAGATGCTGTCAAAGATGTGTGAACAATTATAATGTCACTGCTAAGCCATTCCATGATCTCAGTCATGATTCTATACATGTTTATTATATGATTGAAGAGAAGTAAAGCAGGGCTACAAAGACCAATGTGGCCCAACCTCTTTGGTACCAACTGGATATCTCCGGGATGCAATGCTTGAACAAGGTATGAAGGCTTTAAATTGCCTCATGTATGAACTAGTGTTAGGTTACTCAAGACATAGTAGAGTAGGGTAGTGGAAGGAATCCTAGGAATGAAGTCAGAGGACCTATGTGTGACTCCTGGCTCTTCTACTGAGTACTGCTATGAACTTGGGCAAGACACTTAACCATTCTGTGCCTCAGGAAAATAAGAGGACTGGACAAGATGGCTTCAGAAGTTCCTTCCATCTCTGAATCTCTGATCTTCTGATGAGATAACTTGCAAGGTCCCAAATCTAAATCTATGCCACCATGGCTCAAGAAAGCCCTTTGTATCACAGCCTGATGCTAGCCTAGAAGATTTGGAAGTGGTTGTATACCAAAAGAATGATGGGCACCAGAAACTCATTGTAGTTGCCATTCATGCCCTTTCTGACAGTGAGGCACTATTCCATAAGCAAATGGAAGTTCTTGGCTTTGAAGAGGGTTATCCCTGATAACTTCTAAGACTATGTATATGAAGTTCACCTTTGAATATGAACAGATATTCTGTTGTAATATTCTAATCAGCGCTAAGTTGGATGCTGTCTGTCAGAGACAGGAGGTGACAACAGTCAACTATGAATTCAGCATGCACTATTGGCCATGTAAGATGAATGTGAATGATGATGTCCTGTCCATAGTCCACACAGTCTGAAATTACAGTGATACCCACAGGAGATATGAAGGTGATCCATGGCATGTGGGGAGCCAGACTTCTATCCTTTGAAAGTTTAGCTGAGCATCTGGGACTTCTACTAGAGAATACACCTATAGTATATTGGATGACTTGGATGATCATAGAAGTAACTATAGGTTGAAGAACTATTAGAAATGCTATACGTGAAGAAGAGAGGCTGAGATTCTTAGGAATTCAAGCTTCATTTCTTAGGGGATGTTCTACTCTGGGAGCTATCCATCAGTATATTGCAGCAGACCATCTCTGATCTCATATATGGTACTGGGAAGGAGTTGGCACTATCCAAAGCATTTTACCCTATTTAAAAGCATTATATGACTTTGGACATGAGTCAAGAGAGAAAACTCGAGCTAATAAGAAGCAGGTTTTACTGGCCTGAGGTAGAAGTCAGTCAGTCAACAGCAAAAGCAATAAGGGCTTTTTATGCACCACTCACTGTGCTAAATGTTGAGGATCCACAGAAAGACAAAACCACTGTCCCTGCCCTCAGATGAAGAGATAGCTTTTCCTCACATATGACATTCATTTGACTATAGCCTTAGCTCAGCAAAACTCTGAGAGAACAAGTGACAGTGTGATGGTCATGTTAATTGTCAAGAGCTTCTGTAAAGAGATTTATTTCTTGACAAAAATAGGTTTCTGTTGATACATTTTATTTTTGACATCACCTAGTTTCTCTCCTGGATTCCACCCCTTCCCTCCTCCCAGAGAGACATCATTTGTAACAGATTTTAAAAAATGATTTTAAAAGTAGTCAATATTAGAGAATTTTGGAAAGAGAGGGGCATTAATACATTGTTGGTGGAGCCATGAATTAGTATAGCAATTCTGGAAAGCAATTTGGAATTATGCAAATAGTTTTGCTAAAATATTCAGCATGCTTGTACTAATTCATGGTTCCACCAACAGTGAATGAGAGTGCCTATCTTTGCACAACCCATCCAAAACTCATCTTCTCAAATCCTCATCTTCTGTCATTTTTGCCAATCTGCTGGCTTTGAGGTGAAACCTTGGGGCTATTTTGATTTATGTCTCTCTCATCATTAGTGATTTGGAGCATTCTTTCATATGGTTGTTAATAGTTTGCTATTCTTGTTTTGAAAAAAGCTTGTTCCTATCCTTCAATCATTTATGTATTGGGCAATGGCTTTTGGTTTTGTATGTTTCTATTAGGTGGCTATATATCATGTGTTCCAAACTTTTATGGGAGTTATTTAATACAAAGATTACCCCACCCAGGAGGTGAGGAGTGGGAGTTTCTCCTCTTTCTCTGGATGTAATAATTTTATTTGTGTGGAAACTTTTTAAATTTCATGTCATCAAAATGTTCTCTTTTATCTTTTGTGCTTGCCACCATCTCTTGTTTGGTTAAGAATTCCCCTCCTATTGATAACTGAGAAAAGTATATGACCTGATTCTCTTCTACTTTTTCATGGTATAATCTTTAATATTTAAGGGATGTGATGCTGCTAAGGATCAGGGCAGTCAATTGATCCTCCACTGGATTCAATGGAACACCTCTTTTCATATGTGAAGGGGTAGTAAATCCAGAGGCATCCTTTTTCCTGATTAATATTCCAGTGGTGGAGGTTCTTAATGAGCAGAAGATATTCATAGAGCCTGCAGAGAATTATAGTTAGCTTGGGTCATCCACAACTTAGAGTTGGGATGCAGACCAGAAGGTCTGTGGATGCTAATGGTCAGCCTGGACTGTATACAATCTTAGAGGGTCATGGTAGGAGTTCTAAGGTTACTCAGCTCAGTGACCAAGCTTACTTAATGATCCTTAAGGGGAAATGGGTGAAAATTTTGCCCATGTAGCCTGATGACATCCATTGCTAGCAGACATGTAGCATTAACTTTTTTGTAATAGCAGTATAGATTATTATATGTATGGGTGAATGTACATATGTGTGTATATACATACATACACACATATATACATACACACATTATATATAGTCCAAGTTTTGCTATGCAATATTTTTTCTTTACTCAGTTATACATCACCCTTGCTATAACTGCTAGCAGGTAATTTCAAAATTAAAGTTTATTGATGTGTTTTGAAATAAAAATATATTTTTCTCCTTCCTACTACCTCCATCTCATCATAAAAAAAATAAGTTCTTTGTAATTAATATTCATAGTCAAGTAAAACAAATTCCCTCAGTGGTTTTATTCAAACATACACATGTACTTATATACACGTGTGTATGTATATACAAACATATGTCTCGTTTTGCACACTAAATCCATTGCCTCTCTGTCCTAGGTAGCACATTTTATCATTAGTCCTTTGGAATCATGAATGGCTGGTGTTTTCAATCATAAGTCTCACAATGTTCAAAGCTTTTTCTTTTTTTTTTTTAACCATATTGCTGCTATTATATAAATTGATCTTCTGGCTCTGCTCATTTCATTCTTCATTAGTTTATAAAAGTCTTGATTTTCATAATACTAAAAATTGCTCTTCTAGTTCAGTTCATATGAGTCTTTTCATGTCTCTTTGGTATAAATCTCACCTAGTCATAGTTTACAGTCTTTTAAAACATGTTGTCCTAGTCATTGTGGTAGCATTTCCTTGAATGTTTTTACGTCAATATTCATTAGGTAAAGTTATCTTATTTCCTTTCTTTACATTGTCTCTTCCTGAGTTGGTATCAAGACCAATTTTTTAATAATAGAAGAATTTTAATAGGATTCTGCCTTTCTCCCTTCCCCCATCACTATTCTTTGCCAACAGTTCATGTAATATTGGAATTAATTTTTCTTTGAATGTTTGATGAAACTTACTTATAAAATCATTTGTTCCTTGGGTGTTTTCTTGAGGAGTTCATTTTTAGCTTGTTCAATTTATTTTTTCTGAATTGATTTCTTTAAATTCTTTATTTCCTATTTTATTGATCTGAGTATTTTATATATATATATATATATATATATATACATATATGTACACACACACACACACACACACAAACAACGGTGTGTGTGTGTGTGTGTGTGTGTGTGTGTGTGTGTGTTAAAAGATTCTTCCATTTCCTCTAAGTTATCCATTTGTTAGTAACTGGGCAGATAATTTCTGATAATTTTACTTATTCCATCTTTATTTATTGCAAATTCTCCTTTTTCATTTTTGATACTGGCAGTTTGATTTTCCACTTAAAAAAAAGACTGTTTATTTTATCAATTTAAAATCTTAGCTCCTTTTTAAAAAAATTAATTAAATGATGTTACACAGCCTTTTAAAAAGACTGTGCAAAATATGTGCATGTTTCTCAGTCATACAAGGTCTTTTTACAAAAATTACATAATATGTACATGTATGTGTGTGGACACATACATATGCACACATTTCTTAGCTGTGCATAGACTTTTTTAACCATATACTAGATCATATAATCCTTAGCCACAAATGCAGAAAAGCAAACATATTAAATATATCCTTTATTGATCATAATGAGACAAAAAAGTATAGATATATGTTGAAGTATACATAATATGTGTACTCCTTTCTATTTCCATTCAGTAATTGCCAGAGAGCTATCATGTTTAACTTTTCTAAGATTCTATTCAGGTTCTTAACTTTTAAAATCTTTTTTGTTAGATTTGTCTAAAAGATGTACATTGAGGTTCTCCATGTTTATAGTTTCCTTTCTCCCTGTAAAAACAAAAATTTCCTTTAAGTATTTAGATAATATATCATCCAGTGCAAATATATTAAACATGATATTAATTTGTTGTTGATGGTACCTTTATGCATGTTATAGTTTCCTTATTTATCTCATTTAATCATATCTGTTTTGTTGTTGTACCTCTGCTTTTTTTTGAGTTCTCTTGAAACAGTAAATTTTGCTCTAACTTCTTATGTTAACTTGATATGAATAAGTTTTTCTTGTAAACAGCATATTACTGGGTCCTTTCTAATCCATTTTGTTGCCCTTTACCATTTTATAAGTGAGTTCATCCTATCCATATTCATGGAAATGCTTCTTAACTGCATATTTCTGTCCACCCTTTCATCTTATATACTTCCTTTACTTTCTTCTCCTTACCTCTTCCCTCTCTTTACAAAGAAGCAGTGAGAAAGTGTTTGTGATTTTATTGACCACTTTGCTTCTTCTTTACTGTCTTTTCTTTCTTCCCTTTAGTACCATTCTCTCCTTTGCAATCCAGCATCCTAAATTGAAATTTGTTTTATTTATAACAAATTCCTCCTTTATTCTCCCTGATCTCTTAACCCTGCCCCTCCTCTCCCTGTTCCCAACGATTTCCCTGTTCAGTTTAATGTGTTTCTACATCAAATTCTTTGTGTATTTGTGTTCAACCATCCCTTTTCTGATTCAGATGGAGAAGTTAATGCAGGGGTGTGATTCTCCCCCCAAAAAAGCACACATGACATACTTTTAAGTTTAATCTACATCATTAATATTTTCTCCATCACTTTCTTAAGTCTAGAAAATCAACAGAATAAACCAAGTCCTGATTTGTAATGTTCTCTGATTTCCAAGGTATAAACGCTCACAATAAAAATTAAACAGTCATCTTTTGCAAGCTGGTTCAAGTTGGCTCTGACACACCCCTGGGATAATGTGATGTATATTTTCCCTACCTTTTCCTCTGTGATTGGTATTGGAACTATTTATATCTGGGTACTTGAGGTATCTTTTCTTTGACTTTTTGGAAGCTCTGGATTTTGTCTATGAGGTTGCTAAGTTTTCATTTTAGATTATATTTTTTAGGAGGTAACTCATGGATTCTTTTTGTTTTCATTTTGCCTTTTGGTTCTCATAGGGTTCATCAGTTTCCATTTATGATGACTTGAAATATGGTAACTCAGTTTTATTTCTGTTTTTCTAGTAATACAATGATTTTTAAATCATCTCTCCTTGAACTATTTTTCTAGGTCAATTGTTTTTAATAGGACATACTCTCCATTTCTTTTTAATATTTCTTATTGTCTTATTGAGTCATTTATTTTTCTGTAGTTTGCTCTAATTTTCAGAAGAAAATTGCTTAGGTGAGATTTTGTATTTTCTGTACTA
Organism: Notamacropus eugenii; assembly: GCF_028372415.1. Taxonomy (NCBI): domain Eukaryota; kingdom Metazoa; phylum Chordata; class Mammalia; order Diprotodontia; family Macropodidae; genus Notamacropus; species Notamacropus eugenii. The sequence continues at coordinate 635,663,801 of NC_092872.1, forward strand.
AACTATTTATTCTCCTTCTAATTCTTCCCTCTAGAAATTTCTTTTCATTTATAACATCTTTTTTGTTTATTTCTTGCCTTACCTCATCTAGGAGGTAATCTATACCTTCAATTGAGGCTCTCCTTATAAAATCGGTAATTATTCTTTGCATTGGGACATGTAAAATTTCTTTATATGGGTCACTTTTTCTCTTTATTCCTACTTCCAACTCTCCTTCCTGAATTAAGACTTTACAGGGCCTGTGTATGACTGCTCCTATGTACTGGCAGGGGATGATGGTCCCTTGGTTGATTTGTATTGTCAGAGGCCCTGGCCCTCCCTGCAACTGGTGCTTGCCAGGCACAAAGTACTGTGAGAATTTAGGTTTGCCTGTGTCCTCCAGGCTCAGTACAGCCTGTGTCCTCCAGGCTTTACGGTCATCACAGACAACTCACGTTCAAGAATTAAAACTTTCAGGTCCCTTAAAACACTGTTCTCTTCATAGGAACTTTGCTAGTTCTCATTCCTACTTCTCTTCAGGTCCCAGATTCTGTGGTTCTTTGAAGTTAGGTAGTGCAGAAGATAGAATGCTGAACCTGAAGCTAGGAAGACCTGAGTTCAAATCCATGTCAAAAGACACTTACTAGTTGTATGACCCTGGGCAAGTCACTTCACTGCTGTTTGCCTCAGTTTCTTCATCTGTGAAATGGAGATAATAATAGCAACTACCTCCAGGCATTATTGTGAGGATCTAGCGAAATAATATTTGTAAAAGTGCTCAGCACAGCTCTCTATAAATGTTATGTTATTGTTATTATTATTATTGACCTGGGTCTTCTTAACTGGACTGCTCGGAGGCTGTGAGAACTTAAAGGCATCTAAGGGATGTGCTTTCCTCGTGACTTCCTCCTCTTGACTCCTTGTCCTTAGCATGAGCAGGTTTCTGGGCGTCCTAGGCTGGTTGAGGCACTCGTAGTTTCTTTGTTTCTTAATCGTTATTTGGTCTGGTGCACTTTTATTTTATCTTTTCTATATTATAGTATATAGAATTGGACTGTTCTTGATTAGCAGTCAATGCCAGTCTTATTCCGGTGAATGTCATATATTTGTGAGTCATGGAATACCAGAGTGTCTGAAGAATTCAAGTTGTCTATCACCCTGAGGGCTATGGAGAGGTTGAAGGGGGATGTGGTACCTTATTGATGGATTGTTTTCATGAGAACCAGTTACTAAACAGGCATTTACTATATTCCAGCCACTGGACTAAGAACTGGGGATACAAATAGGAGAAAAAAAGAAAAAAAATTTACAAGTTGTGTGTGTGTATGTGTGTGTGTGTGTGTGTGTGTGTGTATACATTCCTGGTGGAAGAGGCTACTTTTTTTTCAGTAAGAGTGAGGAGCTACGGTTATGAAACCCCAATAGCCTAGGAAGAGAGAGGTTTTCTTTATGGGTGTTTGAATCTCATTAGGTTTCTTTTACTACCATCATTCTTCCCCTGATGGAAATATTTAAACAAAGAATCAACACAAAGAAAGAAGTCAGCTTCCTCCTACCATGAGGGCAAGAGCTCAGTGAAACCCATTCCAAGCTTCAGCTATAGATAGATCAAAAGAAAAAAAGGAAGAAAAAGAACACCTATGTATACAAAAGATGTGGAACAGACACAGAAACTGTGCTTCAGAGGGATTTTCTTTCTCCTATCCAGTTGTCTGCATGTGCTCAGATGGAATGTTTGCCAAAAGGAGATAAAAAGGAGATAAGGTATATACACATACACCCATATACATATGCACACATGTACCCTATGGCTTTTTGCCTTTTTCTGTCTATATGAGGGGGGTAGGATGGTATTTGGGTACACACACACACACACATATACAAACACACCCATATATACATACACACACACATACACAGACATACACATATATACACACTGATATACCCTATATCTTTTTGCCTTTTTCTATCTATCTATTGGAGTGGGGGCGGGGTTTGGGTGTATGGGGAGGTATGTGAAATCCAAAGGATGATTAAGAGAATTGGATGAAGAAAATGACTTCTTCCACCCATTTAACACTCACGTTAATCCACTTGGATGATCAAAAGCAAAAGATAAAGACAATTACAATGCCTTTTGAGCCAAGAAATAATAATCATTCAAAAAAAACCTTTGCAAAATGAGGAAGAAACCAAGCATGTACACACACACACATGCCAGCAGCTGGATATCAGAATCTGGGCAAGCTTTGTAGGTTTTGCTTACCCCTGATTTAAAAGTTAAAAAAAAAGTCAAACACTTCTCTTGATTAAGCAAGGGAAATCTGGTAACTCCAATAGTTGCCCTCCCCACTTACAGCAGAAGGTCCCTGTTTTTTCCTGGGGGGAGGAGGGGAAGGCACAGTGGTCAAATGCAGAGAAGCCTGAGTGTTCAGTGACTGGGCATATGGCAAGCTGTGCCAGTCTGATCCGAACTGCTGTTCTGCAAGTGCTAGATTTTGTTTTAAAAAGGCATTTGTATTGAAAAAAGGTGTGGGGGGAGGGGGTGAAAAGAAATCACCTATGTACAAGGTTTGAAATCAAAAAGAAAAAAGAAAAGCTAAGACCAATTTCCTTTGGCGGCATATTATATTGTTAAGACTGCCTGGCATGATTCCAAGGCTTCAACTGAAAGTGAATTTCTTTTATTGAATTCCATCCAGAGATATCATAACCTCAAAAGGCTACTATTACCCAGAGGGGTTCAGATGAAATCATTTGTCCATGACTCTTGACTGTAAAGAGTCACGATTGTCATTTGACAACAGAGGGTGGGGGAGGAAACTTTTCAAGCCCCCCTTCTTTTTTTGCCAGGCAGATGAGAGGTTTGTGGAATCTAGGCCCTCTTTTTTCTCTGGAGGTCCAGAGGTAGGTAGGCAACCCCACTACTTTTTTCCCAAGAGGCAAAAGTGCAAAAAAAAAAGTGCATTTGCACACAAAAGTGTGTTTGTATATGTGTGTGTGTGTGTGTGTATGTGTGTTCTACAAGCAGTGGCCTGAGCTCAACATTAAGTGCTTGAGCTGTGCAATCAGAAGAGAGGGTCATGGGGCACAGGAGAAACTTCTAGATTCCTATAGAATGGGTTGACTTTCTTTGACTAGAACATGTAGTCAAAATATCATTGCAAAGGACAAAACAGGGAGAAAAATTGGAAAGAATGAGATACTTTGGGACAAGTTAAACACATGAGGGGAAAAGCAAAGCAGACTTTCTAGTTTGGTCAATGTGCTTTTTATCCCTCCTTAAATGAGCCCGATTAGATTAGGCCCTATGGCAATCTCAGTGTTTTTCATTTTTCAGTCCCACTTGTCCCTTCTACCCCACCTCCCTGCCTTTTCCCCCCCCATTCATCTCCTTCAGTTTCCTTATCAGTAAAATAAAGGTGATGGACTACATGGTTTCTAACATCTCTTCTAGCTCAATGATCCTATGATGAATGATTTCTCTTCTTTCTCTCTTCTAGTTTCCTGTTTCCCTCCAATATCAAGTGGCAAGGGTTGCTTCTCAAAGCTTATCATTCCCTCAGACTTCACTAATTTGGAATTCAAATGGGTAAGCAATTTCTGATACAGGATTTAGAAAGGTTATTTTCCACACATATGTGTATGTGCACACACGTGCGTGTGTATAACCTTTCAAAAGTTACTGGTCATAAGCTTGTAGTTGTAAAAATAAAATATAAGTGGCTAATTTCTTTGGACCTAAGTGTAAAGGACTCAAAGCCATATGGATTCCATTTCCTGCATCAAAGAGAAAATAGGATTTTTAAATGAAAAGAAATATCTGTACACAAATATATTTGGCAATTTTTCCTTTCCTCAGTCCTGGAAAAAATGACTTGAAGTGTTTATTTGGTAAGTAAGGCATCATGTAGAGTACAAAGAGCATTAGAGCAGGAGGCAGCCATAGCCATGAACGAGCTACAGATGCCTCTCAGACAGTCTCCAGAGTCTGTCCATTCCTTTCTAATTCCATGGCAACTCTAGTTTTGTTTTTTTTTATCACCTAGGTCAAGTGAGAACCTCCAAACTACTAACTCCTAAATGACTAGTATCCATACTTTCTCTGATCCATTCTTCATACTCCAGCTTGAGTAATCTTGAGAAGACATCACTTCGATTGTATCATTCCTGTGCTCCAAAGCCTATTGAATTACATATAAATTCCCTGAAGGCCATCCACAATCTGCCTCTATCTAGCTTTTAGTCTTATTTCATGCCACTCCTTTTCACATACTTATGGCTAAGAAATGAGACTATTCAATTATTTTTATTCAGCTCTTTTCTGTATTTGTGCCTTTCCTTGGGCTGTGCTTCCATACCTTGAATATATTCATCTTTTCTTCCCAAATGCTTGTTGACTAACTGAACCACATCTCCCTCTATTGAAGTCTCTTCTTTTGTTGGAGGTCCAACTCAGGTAATACATCCTCCAGAAATCTTTCCTTGCTCTTTCCTTCTCCCATCTCTGTCTCCATGCCTCCAACTGGAAGCAATCTCTTTCTTCAAACTTCACACGTAGTATTCTGTTCAAAGTTTCCTCTGTGCCTAGCACATTATATCTTGTATTATAGGTCATTTGTGTGTATATCTTTTCTCCATGATTAAATTACACACTTTGAATCAGGAACTGTATTTTATTTGCAACCTGTGACTCAATGCTCTAACCTCTATGGGCTTAGATAGTTTGTATTCAATCTTAAGAGTTGCCTCAAGAAATCATAAATTTTTGTGACATGTTATCCAGGTTTTACTTTGGGAAAAATCTTAAAATACAGGGTTTCCCTAAAAGTCTTAGTGTCATTTTAAGATTAAAAACTTAAGCTCATGTTTAGGCATGTACAGATATGAATAAAAAGTTTCCTTATATCTCATACAAGTAACTGAGGCAACAGTGTAGATATGGGGAATAGGATAGCCTTTGGGCAGTGCCCTACAGAAAATGGAAAAACAGAATTCAGCCAAACACACAAAGACCTTGTCTGTGCATAACCAACATAATTCTCTTCACTCTAGTGAATTCCACTTTCCCCACAGGTTTAAACTTTTCTACACTGATAATGTCACTTTGCTGTTTGGACTCCCTTCAGGAGGGGAACAAACAAGGGATTGTTAGGGGGAGGGCAGTCCTTAACATACTAGTGATTGTCTCTTCCCACAGGAATACATTCATTCCCTCAGACTCATAGAGCCATCCTGTGGTTTGGGCTCCCCTTAGAAGGGAAACTAATTTAAGGTTGAGAGACCATCAACACCTCTCTGTTCTGGTGACTCATAGTTTCTCCACATAGGTATAAAACCTTATGACTTGGATTCCTTCCAGAACAGAAAAATACTTGGGGTTACTAGGTATGCAACTCTCTTTCCATGGGGTCCAAAGTGTCCAAAGGACTTATGCTAGTAGTGGAATTTCCAGTCCTTGTCCCTTACTGTCCCAATATCATGGCTTTAATCTCTTTTTGATACTCCAACTTTAAGGTCCATGTGTTGCATTCTCAGAACTTACAGTTATTAGGAAGACAGCTCCTAATGTGGATGTTACTGAGTTAATTTTCCTTCTCTTTTGTATGTGTTTAGCATGTTTTCTTTTCTAGAAACCTAGATGCTACCCAGGAAATCCAAAACACTGTTGCCTTTAGATAGAAAGATGAGTTCTTGAACTTAGGGTTGCTAGAGAAACAATCTCTGAGGAAGAACTCTCTCAGCATGCCTCCAGAAGTTGGGGGTTTTAGATTTGTCACCACTTGGATCATATCGTTTCCCTCACCATGTATGCAACGTGTTTGAGAACATGGGGCTCTGTTGTTTCTCTAGGTCTGGGTTGAAGCACTCTCAATATTCCACAAGTTTCTGAGCAGCTACTGCCTCTTGGGCCCAAAGTCTGACATCTCTGGGAGCGTTTGGTTGTGTGAATCCACAGCTACAGAGCATGTGGCTCTCAATGTGTTTTGCACCCATTAATTATTAATTGCTCCTAGGGAAGGATTCTCTCACCAAGACCCCAGGCTGATCCTAGTTCTATTTTAAAAGCAAAAAGATCTAAAAGGAGGAAAGTGGAATGGGAAGCAAGGGCCTAAAGCCATGTTTTCCTTTCATAAGCTTGCAGGAAAATTCAGCTCTTCTACAGTATGACCCGTGTCAGTGGGAGACATCAAACTCTTCTTAGGTGGTAGCATCAGTTCCCCAAACCTAATCTTTAGTTTTCTCAGTGAAGTGCCAGTGGGCAAATCCACACCATCCCTAAGGAGCTGCTCTCCCAGTCTCCAGCAAATGCTCATCTCCCAAATACTCAGAGTTGGCTGGTGAGCTCTCTAAACTCATCCCCTACATATTTCATCTGTCTGTCCAGCACCAAACTCAGTGCCTTAAGCATGGTATGAGTGTCATAAATACTTTTTAATTTTTAATTTAATTTTTAAATACCATGTTGCCATTAACAAGAGATTCTAGGAAATGTTGCCAAATGGAAGAAGCTTAAAAAATGGCAGCCATGTGTGAAATGCATTCAACTGAGGAAAAGGAAAGGTAGAGGAGAAGGGTATTTTTCTGTCCGCTTGGACTTGTTGCTTCAAACCTGCATTTTTGTGAGTATGTCCAACATTTTTTTTCCTTGCCTGATCAGACATTGCATTTGTCCCGGAAAGTTAATAACATTTTAGAGTTGACAATTTGTTTAGTGGAGTGTGTGGTTCCTGAAAGTTCCATTCCATTTTGAAGAGTTCCTAGCTCTAAGGCAGTCTGGTTAAGAGATTTTTTTGGCTAACTTTTCATCCTCTACCCTAAGATGCATTTACCTTCATTAACATATGAGAAACAATTTGAATGGTGTTAATAGGCATATTTATTCAGAATTATGAATTTATGGTGTTTGGCTTCTCCCTAGTTGTTTAGTTCAGAGATGTCTGTTCTACAGAGTAACCCACTCTATAGGGAAGAGAACACAACACCCTAAGCTATTCTGCATGGTGCCCAAGTTCAGAATCATGGTGCCCATTGAATGTGACAGAGATGATCAAGTATGAATCAGATCTATTCATAACTTTATCAAGAAGAAAACTAGATGAGAAGGACCTCAGTAGCTATGACAAACAATTCCCTTTCTGTTCTTTACAGAGACCTGCTGTCAATTGAATGCTCTGAAGCTGCTATTGGTACATCTTCAGATAATTTCATTAATATTTATATACTGGGATATTCTGACAAATGTTTAACAACCAACTCTTCAAAAAAAGTGCCCTTGATACACTTTTAAGTTTAATTTCTATTATTCACATTTTCTTTATCATTTTCTTAAGTCTAGACAATTAACAGAACAACTCAAACCTTTATTTGTAGCATTTTTGCCAATTTTTGAGGTATATTGCTCACACTTAAAAATTAACCATCAGCTCTCCCTGGTTAACATAAGCACCCTACTACTTTCATCCAGGAATGCTGGTCAAACAAAGTAAGCCTTTGTGGGATTCATGAATACCTCTGAATTATTTTCACATAATCAAAATGTACTAAAAATGATTGTTGCTGGATACTGTATGTGACTAGGCTTCATCTACGGAATTCTGTGGCATCATAGGATGAGAAAATGTTTAGAATTCTAGTTATTTCATTTTATGGATAACATTAAGGCCCAGAGAAGTTTAAATGGTTTTGTTATGACTGCATGATGGAGTAGAAACATGACAGGATTTGGAATAAAAAAACCTGGGTACAAATCTCGACTTTCCTAATTGCTGTGTGGCCTTGGACAAGTCACTAACCATATCTAGTCCTCAGTGTCTCTCTCTGTACAATGAAGAGTTGTACTAAATGACCTAGAAGGCAATTTCTTGTTCCCTGTAGTCCTATGGCCATACAAACTCTGGTAGTCAGTCAATCAATAAACATTTATTAAACATCTACTGTGTACCAGGCACTCTGCTAAGCACTATGGATACAAAGAAAAGGCAAAAAGTATTTCCTTTTCCATCTGGGGAGACAATTTGCAAATAATTATGTACAAGAAAGCTATTGGAGGCATTCATCAGAGGGAAGGCACTAGAATTATTTAGGGATTGTGAAAGACTTCCTGTAGAGAGGGGAATTTTAGCTGAGGAGCGAGGGCATTTTATGTTCTAGATTAGGTTCCTGATTCCTGGCTTAGTATGTTTTCTACAAAGCATCTCACTTTGCATAAAATCTAGATAATGTGGCCACAACCTAGCCAGTATTTTATAATGGCCAATCAAATGGCAGTGATGTGTATTCCTAATTCCCACTAACGCAGAGATTCTTAAACTTTATTCGTGTTTCATGGACACCTTTGCCAGTCTGGTGAAGCTTCTGGACTAAACCTTTCTCAGAGTAATGTTTTAAATGCTTAAAAATGAACATTTGTGATTACAGAGGAAAACAATTACATTGGAGTATAATTATTAAAATATTAAAAAAAACCAAGTTCATAGATTCCCCAGTAAGAGCCTCTGTTTTAACGGAAACTTTCACTCATTCTTTTGTTTACTTTTGAAAGATAAGTATTTATCCAATTTGGAGTAAATGGAGATGCTTCTATGAACAGGAGAAGATATAGTTAATCTAGAGCATCAGCCTTTCCATTCCTATAAAAAAGGAGCTGGACATAGAAAATGCCCATGTCAGAGGACAGGATCCCACCTCTAATTGCCAGAATGTGCCTTTTTTGGGGTCATCTCTCAGACGGTGCTAACTTGTCCTGTCATGCTGTATTTATAGGTGGTGTCAGTTTAGGGGTTACCAGACCTGGAGATCAAGGCAAGTGTAAAGGGATAAACTGTTGGCAGACATTAGAATAAGTCAGTATAAGTGAGGACAAGGGTCTTCTGGGAATGACCCAAAGGGAATGCTATTCAGGGATGGATATCTGTCTATATGTCTTATACGCCCAACTCTATTTTCATAAAACTATAAACTCGTTCCAGGAATGATTTCCTAAATCATGACATCAGGCAGAGAAGATAAAAGTTAAACATTTAACAGAAATCACAACAGAAGTCAGAATTGAAATCTAAGCCAAAAGGTAAATCAGAATAAGGTACCAGCAATCAGAATCCCATAAGTTATGGACCTGATATTGTGGTAAGATTATAGCTCAAACTTAAAACTTAGAGTTTCTTAAACTTTTGGCCAGACAGGAACTATTCCCAGGATACAGGTAAGCCCATGATGAGAGCAAGTATGTAACTGAGAAGGTACCAAGGTCACAAATAGCTCCTTGTAGGCATTTAATGGTCTTAAGTCCCGGGAATAAATTAAGTGCCATTAGTATAGAGAATACTCTGGTCCTCCATCTCTTCAAGGGACTTGGTACCATATGCCAAGACAGATTCAAAGGACTTTAAAAATACTTTGATAACTATATGTCGTTATAGTTTGTTTCCTGTGATATCCTATATATGTTATTTTATCCATTTAAAAATGTTATTTGAAGAAGAGGTCCAGAGGTTTCACCAGATTGTCAAAGTAGTCCATGATGCAAGAAAAGTCTAGTCCAAGCTTCTTGCTTTGATGGAGAAACTGAGGCACGAGAAATGAAATGATTTGCCCAAAGGTAGATTGTGAATTGGTCGATGACTGAGATTAGAAACCCAGTCTCCTGACTCTGAGCCCAGCACTATTTTTACTGAACCATACTACTCCAGGGATTGCCTTTCTCTTCTTCCACTTCCAACACTGAAGCTATTGACTCTTTGGGCCCACGTGTGGGGAGTCTTTTTGCTGCCAAACTCCAGAATGTGCTTTTCAGAGCCTGAAATGCCTTCTTTGGCTCATTTTTTGTCTTTCTGCCCATGACTGGCTTTGGACTAGTCTCTGGGGCATGCCCTGCTTTATGGGCTTGGCTCAGCTATAAAGATCTCTCCTGGAAACCTTTTTTCACTGAATGTTTCCCTCCTTTCCCCTCACTTCCTCCCTCTACTCTTTTCTTCACCAATTTTGCTTCTGTAATCTAAGGGTTTGAAGAGTGTTTCAGAATTTTTCATTCTTTCCCATGGGAAGGTAAAACATTGGGATGATGGATTAGGGAAGCAAGGAATGGTGGATGAAAAATGGAGTTCTAAGAGCATCTTTTTAAAGAGGATGATTATCTATGGAAAGATATTTACTACTCTGAGGATTCCCCTCCATGTAGGCTCCCAACCCCTTTTCCATGCTAAGGGAAATTCCCAAAAAGGAATACACTCCTATTGTGAATGATACTCTAGAGGGAATTCCTGAATTGGATGGGAGGTTGGACTAGATTGCTAAAGTCTCTTCCAACTTGGAATTTCTATGATTTTTTTCTACTCACTGTCCACCTCAAGTTGGATCTTTGCTCTTGTCTTTTTCTGATTGGACATCAATAGTGAGCATGTCTTTTTTCTCTTCATAAATTTGGCTTGAGTTCTCTTTGCATTAAAGGAAAGAAGGAAGACAAATGAAATATCTTTAAGCCTAGAGGATTGCCTGGTATTTAATTTCAGGTCAGTTTCTTTCTACCCTATTCTCTGGAGATTGTCGAGGTACTCAGTAACATCAATAATAAAAGCTGGCATTTATTTAGCTTTTGAGTTTTGCAAAGTACTCTTGCTAGTTGTGATAGGGTGAGAAATGGGTCAGGGCACCACCATGGGGTAAGTTTGTATCTTAATTCAAGTATTCATTAATTCAAGCACCCAGAGCACAGGGTAAGCCCCACGCAGGCAAACACCTATAGGGAGAGGCTCGATGGACATTATCCTGTGACATATTCTCCTGGTGGTCATTTCAGTCCTAGCCAATGACTCTGCAGTATTGAATTGTGTTAATTATGTTGGAATCCCCCAACCCAACATTTGTGGTGATTAACACTCTTGTCTGTCCAGATCATGGAGGCCAAAGGAATGGGATGGATTATGATAGGCTGGGAGTTGGATGAGGACACAGCACAGAGTTTGGGCAACTCATTTTATTTAGGTGCCCAGAGCACTCAACCACCTGATAAGGAGGCCTCCCTGGAGTAACGTATAAAGTTTGCTTTCGTTGCTTATTGTTATTTTCCTGGAACTCTTCTAGTTTAACAGAATGATTTTGTGGGCCACCTTAATCAAATACTGTTATTGTGTGTACGTGTGTGCGTGCGTGTGTGTGTGTGCGTGTGTGTGTGCGTGTGTGTGTGTATTTGAAATCACAGAAAACCCCTTCGACCCACAACAGTAATCTTGTCAGGTGAATACCATAGTTATTATGATTTCCATTGTACAGATGAGGAAACTGAAACTAACAAGTTAAACATTCAGCGCATAAAAGTGAATGCCAAGGGCAGGATTTGAACTTGGGCCTTTCCAGGACTATTTTTACCTTTCATTATGCTGCTTCACATTTCTAGAAAATCTTGGGTGATATATTATAAATGATAATTTAAGAATCAAGGGGGACAGCTAGGTGGCATAGTAGATAGATCACTGGCCCTGGAGTCAGGAAGAATTGAGTTCAAATCTGACCTTAGACTCCTAATAGCTGTGTGACCCTGGGCAAGTCATTTAACCCCAACTGCCTCCAAAAAACAATCTATGGACATATTATTTGAGGTTTGGTATGTTCCAAAATTCTATATGTAGGTATACATACATATATGTGTATATATATATATATATGACTATAGTATCATAGATTTAATGCTAAAAGGAAATTATAAATCATTTGGATGTGGTCTATTCATTCCTTATGGAAAAAATGAATCTGATCTGGTACCCCCAGAATTGAGGTGACTTTTTATTCTGGGTTTCTCAGAATTCAGATCATGGGGTTGGATTGGGAAGGGAGGAGATGAAGCTTCTGATCAGCTTGTTCTCTAACACCTTCTAGTCTACACTATCAAAATGTTAAGTTGTAACCTTCTAGAAGGGAAAGCATGCTCATCTCTAGCCCTGCAGCTCACTGAGACAAGTAGTGGAAAAAATAACATCCAAAGCTACTTGTTTCATGACAAAAAGATTATATTATCCCAAGGGGAAAGAGTCATATGAAAACACAATCACCATCACCTCTTCCTTGGGTACCTGTGGTACCATATGTAACAGGCTAACATTAACAAATCTCAATTATACTTATCCATTCTTAATCAATAACAGGCCTTTTCCTAGGGTCACATCCAGCACTATAGGGCATTTTAGTGTAAACTATGCTTATGATCAACATATGTCCCCATGGAAACTTGTGCGTTGTTCTCAGACAACTAAGAACAAATTAGTAATTATTCTCCTGAATGTTTCATTTCTTAGGTTTTCTGTTTTCTGTTCCTTTTTTAATTGTCTACTGTCTTAGCACAGTGCCTGGCATGTAGTAAGTACTACATAACTGTTAGCTGTTAGCTATCATGTGCCCTAAACCTATAAATCTTAGAGTTGGGTGCCCCTGTCTTGAACCACATTTAATGATCACCAAGAAGCAATGCCATGGTAGGGATGATGGTTTCCTGGCCACATACCCCTTCAGAGAAAAGTAGGAGACAGAGTAACACAGACCATATCTGCATGGCACAGTTCTGGAAGGGAGGGTGAAAGGGAATAAGTATTTATGAAGCACCTACTGTGTGCCAGGAACTATGCTAAGAGCTTTACAATTATTGTCTCATTTGGTCCTCACAACAACCCTGAGAGGTAGGTGCTATATTATCCCCATTATACAGTTGAGGAAACTGAGGGAGAGAGAGGTTAAGTGATTTGCCCTGAATCACATAGATAGTAAGTGTTTGAGTTTGGGTTTGAACTTGGCTCTTTCTAAATTAAGGCCCTGCCATTGGATACAACATAGACAATAAATACTTGTTGATATGATGTATCTAGAAGTAGTGGGGTAGAGAAGAAGCAGTACCAAATTTGGAGCTGGAAGGTACAGGTTCAAATTCCTACTATGTTATTTATTAAGTGTGTAACTATGGACAAGGTAACTGTCTTTACTTGTAAAAATGAAGAGGTTAGTCATCTTATATTCCTTGAAGTAGCAAAGATAATAAAAGATAGTAATCATTAACACAGCACCGTATTATACTGTTGGTAGCACTATGAATCCATCCATCCATTCTGGAAAACAATTTGTAATTTTGTGAGAATGATGACTGAAGCATCTTTACCCTTTGACATGGTATTAATTATCATCCCTATTGAGAAGATGCCCCAGGAAAGTCAAAGACAGAAAGGTTCCACATATATCAAAATACGCAAAACAGTACTTCTTGTGGTAGCAAACAACTAGAAACAACGGGGCCAGACTAGGAGTCCAGTCTGACTCATTCCCTGAGCCTTCACCTGTCTCCTGCTGAGCTTGAGCAATGTTTATAAACAATACAAGGGGGATCTAGTAAATGTTTAACAGCACCTGGCTTCTCCCAGGACAACTGTATACACACACCAAGTCTTGATTTGTAGTGTTTGCTGACTTCTGAGGTGAATTCAATCACACTGAAAATTTAACAATCAGCTCTTGGTGATTAGAGCTGGTTCTAACACACCCCTGACAATGACACCAGTAACATAAAGGATAACAATACTAGAAGACATCAGAAACCAGATTAATGCAGTGACCAATCTCAATTTCATAAGACTTGATCAAACATATTTCCCTCCTTTCCACAGAGGCGATGGAATGCATGTGTAGCATGGGCTGACAGAGGAGGTTGATGTGTGAATTTGTTTTACTTTGTTGTAAGAGGAGGTTTTTAGTGGAGGGAGGGAGGGAGGGAGAACAATTAGGATGTGAGAATGATTTTCTTAAAAATTAAAAGCACAGTAAAACATAAGAGAATAAGAAGGAGTGGCTGGATCAGAGATCGTTTTTCCTGCTCTAAATCTTGTGAATGCTAATAAAAAACAACTTGAGATATTACGTTCTTTTTTCTGTGTTCTGAGTGAAGAAGTTTGTGCCAAAAATGAGCTAGAGGTCAAAAGGATGAAGAGACTCTTTCTTAGGACTGAGGGACAGAAAAAAGCTCTAGATTACTTCACCATTAGGTGTATGACCACAAGTCGGTCATTAAATAGGACTGTTTCCTAATTTTACATATGGGGAAACTTGGCCTTAGAAAAGTTGAGCCAGATAATCAAGAACAACACTTGGGCTAGAACCCAATATGTTAAGAAAGGATTTGGGAGAAAATCTTTTTGATTGCTAATGACTTGTTATTGTTCAATCTTCAGTCACTGACTGGCTTTTCATGATCCCATTTTGGGATTTTCTTGACAATGTTGTAGTGCTTTGCCATTTCCTTCTCCAGCTCATTTTACAGATGAGGTAATGTGTTAAGTGACTTGCCCAGGGTCACATGGCTAGTAAGAGTCTAAGGCCAGATTTAAACCCACGTCCTCCTGATTCAAGGGCCAGTGCTCTACACGTGGTTCTACCTAGCTGCCCTGCTAAAGACTGCCTTAGTTTAGTTTTGAGTCAAGCCTTTTTATATTCCCATACATGTGTTGTGGGATGGTTAGGAGAAAGGACAAGTCCAGAGAATGCATTCACATCCTCTCTAAGTTATATATTCACTTCTACAGTTGAATGTTAAAATGTCAGTTCTTAATCCTAGTTCTTTCTTGGGTTTATGTTTAACAAGATTGAGTGTATGCCTAAGAGCTCATTCTAAGAGACTTCTCTCCTCCTCTGCTACCTAGCTAGTACATTGAATAGACTAGACGGAAGACCTGAGAACACATTAGCCGTGTAGCTCTGCTCTGAGTGAGTCATCAGCTGCTACTTCTCCACAGGGATCATCTGTTACTATTGGTGCTATCTCCTTTCCCTCTGCTTGGTGGCTAGACAAAGAGAAGGAATGCACCATCTGCTGCCTAGCTGTGGTGGTGTCACCTTGAAGGGCTCAGCCATTGCTGAGCTGGGCTACCCAGTTGCCATCCTGCAAACTCTCTAGATCTTTCATATACACAAATGTGTTGGGTACATTCATCTCAATGTAGCTTCTCCATCACCTTCCAGATTTCTATTGCTCTGATGGACTCTGCTATTGACTCAAATCACCAGTTGGAACTGTGATGGGACCTCAGGATTTCCTGAATTGGCACAGTCACCTTTGTCTTACATCTTAGAATATTCATTTGCCTCAGTTTGGAAACAGAACTGCTATGTGTTCATGGACACATGATGGTAAGTTAAAGAGATGATTGGTTCTGTGATCAATTAGAAGACTTTGCCATCATCATAGTACCAACCCCCCAATCACTTATGACCCAAAAACTGCTCCCCAAAGTTCTCATGTGATTGCATTGGAAGTAGGCTGCTATCTATACGTGCTCTCAGGGCAGAAACCAGGCAGAAAATATCTGTGTATACTTCAAGGACTGGTCCTCATTGGTAAGTCCCTCCTACCCTACTCATAACAACAAAACAGCAACAGCTAACATTTATATAGCACCAGCTATATGCCATAGATTATGCCAAATGCTTTACAATTATCTAATTTGATTTTTACAAATTATCTAATTTGATCCTCACAATAACCCTGGAAATTAAGACTCCATTTTACAGATGAGGAAACTGAGTCAAACAGAGACTAAGAGAGCTGCCCAGGGTCACATAGCTAGTAAGTATGTGAGGCTAAATTTGAACTCTGGACTTCTTGACTATAGGTCTAATGCTCTATTCATTACCCTAACTAGCTGCCCCAATGTGCCATCTACTCACTTCCTTTTTTTGTTAATGAAAAACATTACTTGGAAAATGTGAGTAAAAAGTCCAACTCCTCCATAGAAGAGGCAATCAAACTACCCATAGAGGCTCACCTCCCTGTTATCTCTGTATTCTACATATGTAAAATAACAAATTAATTAGGAAGCAGACTAGGATGATGAGTGACAGACCAACACCAATAACTCCCCATAGAATTTGTCTCCTTACTTTGCGGGCAATGCTCTGTCTTACTTAGAGCATTGTCTCCCCCTCACCCTCAACCTCGTTGTCTAAACCCATTGGTTGAAATCCTAAACTTCTGCTCGTTTTGCCTCCGCACTAACGACACCCTTTCAGGAACTTTCCATTCCAGTCCATCTGATCTATCCATTCCCTGAATGGGGTATTCTTTCCCTGCATTAGTACCTTTGGACTGGCTGTCCTTTACGTCTTGATGAAATGCCCTCTCTCCTCCCCATTGCTTCTTGGAATGGAACTTCTTTAAAAGCACAACTCACATATCATATCCTGCACAAGATCTTTCTGGGTCCCTTCCAGTTGCTTATTCTTTCTCATATTTAAAATTACTTTTTAAAACTTTGTAAGGACTTTGCCTTTAATAATCTGTGTACGCATTATATTCTGCCTAAGAATGAGGAAGGGTCTCTCCATGTCTGCTTTTTTTTTAGAGCAAAACCTTTTTTTATCCCTTCAGAATACTAAGCTCCTAGTGTAGTGACTTGCACATGGGAAGTGATTAAATGAGTGATGGATTGAATAGACATAATGCCATGTCAGGTGGAGGACTCACCTCTGCAGGCTTAGTGGATCTTTTTTTTTGGTGGTGGTGTGATAAGAAGATTCTTGCCATTAAGTAATAATAGCGATAATACACTTGATAGAGTATTTCAAGCTTTACAAATTACTTGATGTGCATTCTTGTTTGGTAATCATAGTAACCCTTTCAGGGAAGTTCTATGATCCTTCCCATTTTGCAGATGAAGAAACAACACTCAGAGAGATAAAATATTTATTTCCCAGTGTTCATTAAAATTTGTCGTTATTATTGATTCGTTTTGCAGTTATGTCTGACTTTTTGTGATTCTACTTTGGGATTTTCTTGGTAAAGACACTGGAGTGATTCACTATTTCCTTCTCCAACTCATTTTACAGATGAGGAAACTGAGGTAAACAGGGTTAAGTGACTTGCCCAAGATCACACAGCTACTAAGCTAGTAAATCCATTAACATGATACTTTTCAAATCTTTTTAGATCAGTGTTTACCTCCTCCTGGCCATGATACTTTATTGTAGATGGTTATGTCTTGGTTAAGTGACCAAGAAAAAATTTTTTTTTTCAAAGAACCAAGTTTCTCTTCCCCTCCCTAAGAAAAACAACAACAAAACAAAGAAAAATCAAAGTGAGGATATGCTATCAGCACTGAAGATGTGTAAAATCCTTCTTCCTTTTCCATACCTGGGGTTTGGTGGAGCATTTGTCTGATTCTAGGCAACAATAGAGGAATGGAATCTCTAATGAGAGCTCCGATCCTGCTCCATCTGGGACACAGAAGTGGGTCTAACATTCAGCACACATATGGTGCGGCACACTGTCCCCACAAGAGAGAGAAAAGGTCAGGGGCTATTTTGTGAACACAAGTCACACGGGACCATATAAACTTGTGAAAGAGAGAAGTGATGTGAAATTAGTCTATTAGACCTAGGAGGCCAGAGGGTCCTTTGGGCAAAATAATCTTTGTTCCTTCATCTTTGTAATTTTCGAACCCTCTCAGAACTCTTCTCTTAATAGTAAGAGCAACATGTTGTCTTTCTACAGAATTTGAAGTTTGGAGATTTTTGTTTCCTCTGCGGATTCTGCTATAAAGAGAGGCCAGCCTGGCTGGTGTGTTTATAGAGTTCTTGGCCTCCCAAAGTATTTATGGAGGCGGGGTTGCTGGTCGAATGCTGGTACAGTTTGCATGCTAATCATTTCTGTAATTGATCTTCCCAGCTTTCTCCCAGCCTCGCAGGAGGCTGTCAACTGCTTCTTTGAAGTTAACTAATGATTGTGTGAGCTCGGCATCTCAGCCAGGAGCCGGGGTCCAATTAGCATTGTGGAAATGCAAGGACCCTGGCTCAAACTCTCCGTTACCTCACACTAGTTTATTCAGGTCAGTGTGCAGGTAAAATGGGTTTAATTGTACTACATTCCTCACAGCTCAGGTCAGCCAGGGTTTATTGTTACCAAAATGGATAAAGGGGATCTTTTTACCCCCTCATGTTAACAAAAAGCTGGCATAATGCTAATGGGCAGGCAGTTGGCACTGGATTATGTTTCTATAGCTGGAATGTCTCAAAAAGTGCCCCATTATGTTGGGATAATCACATGTGTCCTGAACTTTAAAAAGGAAAGAGGAACAATTTTGGGGTCTGACCATGTGATCTGAATAGGTACCAGATGAAAAGGAACAACTATCCATTCAGAATTCATGGCGAGAAACAGATTAATTGTGTTTGAAACCAAGATCTGCCATTTACTAGTTATTGACCTTGGCAAAACACACCACCCATTTACACCTCAGTTTCTTCATCTGTAAATGGATGTGCTGGGTTAATGATCTATAACAGCAATTCTTAATCTTGAGTCCAAAGATTCCAAGGACTCTATGGATAGATTTAAGGGGAAGGGGTCTGTGAACTTGCATTGGAAAAAACATTCACATCTTTATGCTCATTAGTCTCTAACTGAATTTCCTTCAATTGTGCATTTAAATATATTCTGAGAAGGTGTCTAGAGGTTTTACCAGACTGCCAAAGGGGTCCATGAAACAAAAAAGTTAAGAAGCCCAGATCTACGGTACTTTCCAGCTCTAAATTTATAGTAGAGCCCAACCCTCTCCATTTCCAGTTGAACTGATGCCCCCAAGAAGTGATTTGATTTGTTCAAGTTTACTCTACAAGTTAGTAGCAGAGCCAGAGATAAAAATCTAGGTCTCCTGCCTCCCTTCCTTGGTCAGGGCTTCCTGGAAGATACAGAGCAACATCTCTGCATCAGACAGCCATTCTGTCTGTTACTGTTAAGAGGAAGATGTCACGAGAATCTTGAGACAGTAATTGAGGAATTGAGTTGGGGGACCATGTCCACAGAATTTTGCAGAAACAGAAGCCTCTGAGATAGGATTTCCAGCCTTCTTTTTAAAATGGACTCATCTACAAGGATGTCTCCACCTTACAGAATTATTAGATTTTGCTTTGGCAGCATGGCTCCTTCAGCTGCAGGGTGCAACTTTTTTTTTAAAATACAAACATTGATCTAAGAGTGAATTCTTCAGAAAACCCATACGGCTCCTTGAGGAGAAATTGGACAAGGTAGTGGTGTGTCACAGATGTCTGAGGGCTTTAAATTAACACTGTAAATCTCAGGATTATGGGGGAAGAGCTAGCAACTTTATTGAATGTATCCCATCTGGCTACGTTTCAGGCAGCTGCCTGACTTGGGGGGAGGAGTGACAGGTATGAGATCATGAATTCAGAGCTCAGAGTATTTAATGAGGAGCCTGTCTGGTGTCCATACCCAGGGATGACTTTTTAACAGGAGTATTAAAACATGGATTTTATTGATTTCAGCAACAAACTTTGCCATGCTGCAAGTGCAGGTGGGAGCAAAACTAGGATGTCCAGTTCAACTAAGTAGGAGGGTGGTAGAAGAGATTGTGGTCTGTGCAGGCAAGAGGTCAAGTTCAACAGTTCTTGTCCTAGAATAGGCAGAGACAAGCAGGAGGGCTAGTGAAGATACTGTAAGTCCAGGCAGATTAGAGGTTAAGTCCAGACAGGCAAGAGACCAAGTCCAGCAGGTCTTTGTCTTAGGATATATGAAGACAAGCAAGAGGGATCTAGATCCATAGCTCTAGGAAGGCAAGAGGTCAAGTTCAGCAGATCTTGTACTAGGACAGGTAAGGACAGGCAGATAAGTGTAAGCATGTCAACACCATGGAGGTCCCAGAGTGAGCAAGAAAAGCGCTAGTGACCAAGGTGAACTCAGATCCAAGGATACAATCTGTTTTCTGCCCTATATTATGTTGCTTACTAGATGTTGGCAGATCCACCTCCTTAGATATGAGATAATAACAGGAAATGGAAAAAGTCTGTAGGTGAATCCTCCTCTGACTGAGGCAGGCCCATGATCAACATTAAAATACCTGGAACTTTGCAGGTTGTTTCTGTTTTAATTTATTACTCCCTAGTCCTGCTCCAGAACAGAAAAACAACCTTTTGGGGATGCTGCAGATAGACAATGGCTTGGGGTATCATAGAACCATAGAATTTTTAGGACTGAAAATGACCTTAGAGATCACACAGTTCCATTTATTTTATAGTTTTGGAAGCTAATATGTAGAAAGGTGATGTAATTAACCAAAGGTTACATAGTTAGTCATATGGTTAGAACAATCCAGACTAATGATGAAGAATACTTCCTTTCTCTTCGTAGAGACGTGGTGGACTACAGAGGTGGTGGAATGAGGCATATACCATTAGGAATGTATAAATTTCTTGAGCAAAGCTCATATGAACAGTTTTATTTTGTTTAATTGTTCTTTGTGACAAGGAATGTTTCCATGGTGAGGGAATTATTGGGAAATGACAACATTTTTGGTTTTTTTAAGCATTAATAAAACAATATTTAAAAAAAAGAGAAAAACCCAGGTTCTCTGAATCTTGATTCAGTGTTCTTTTCATTAAGCTGTACTCACCCCTAACTCATGACAAATAACATGAAATAAACCCACATTTATTTGTACTCTGCTAATTAAAACTCTCTGAATTTGCATGAGGGAATGGAGCCAAAACGAATTTGGGTGAATCAAATTCAGGCGTATTAGTGAAGATTTGGTGTTGGAATACTTTTAAGATGGAGGATTTCCTGGAATCCTCATATCATACCACATGGATGACTCCCTACTTTGCCTATGGGCAAGGCTGGCATTGCTCTTATAGTTAGTTGTTGAAAGGCATGGGGGTGGTGGCACAGAAGGCTTGGGTCTTGTTGCCAGCCTCATTTTAAGATAAATCAGTAGACTTGTTTTAAAATTGAGAAAGTCATTTAAGGCTAGCAGCTTTTCTTCTTTCCTTCCTTTCCTCCTCCTCCTTTTCCTTTTCTTTCTCCTTCCTTCCCTCCTTCCTTCCTTCCCTCTTCCCTTCCTTCCTTCCTTCCTTCCTTCCTTCCTTCCTTCCTTCCTTCCTTCCTTCCTTCCTTCCTTCCTTCCTTCCTTCCTTCTTCCTCTCTTTCTTCTGTCTCTTTTTTCTTGTCTTTTTTCTTTCTCTCTTTTTTCTTTCCTTCCTTCCTTTGTTTCTTTCTTTTTTCCTTTCTAACAGTAGCTAAACCTCTACTGTTTAATCCTACTATACCCCAAAACAAACCCTTCCTTGCTCATGTGCTAATTCAGAAGACATTTGATAAGGAGATAAGAGGATACGGGACTTAGGGGACTCTTTGAGCCACCGAGGAGGGAGAAAGGGAAAGAATTCAGCAAGTTCAGTCTCTACTTTCGGATTAGGTTGCTTGTCAGCATAAAGAACCCTTGGGCTTTCTACTCTTTGTATAACCTCACACAGAGGTCTGTTCCAGATAATCGCACTCTGCGCCAAATGGGAAAACTCTTTTTTCCCTCATCCTTCCCTCTCCTCCCCCTATAATATTTCCTTCTGCCATTTGTTCCTTATTGCCCTCAATGGGTGACCTGGTGACATAGGGATTTATGATATCTCAGATGAACTTTTTGTTCACCTTCTACTGAAGAGACTCCTGGACCAAAAAGTTACCTGCTACCTGGACCAAAGCCACAATTTCTCCTCCTCAACTATGCAAATCTAAAGTAGATAAATGTGAGCTATCAAGGAGCCAATTTGTTGGAAATCTTCTCTTTATAATTGGCTTCATATTTCACCTCAGAGGAGAAAAAATGATGTGGTTTAGCCCCCCCCTCCCATCATGCCTTCTCCCCTAGAGGCCAGCACCATCAGAGTAGAAGAGATGGGGATTGAAGAGAATGGAGGCACAGATGAATGGTTTTTACCCTCTTTTCCCTGCCATGTTTTAATTCGATTCTCCCTTTCTCTCCAGCAGTCACTCTCAAACAAGAGGCTCATGGACCAATGCCTTTTTGCCAGTGGGGAGGGTGTCCTTCCCCACTCAGTTTGCTGAGATAGGAAGTGACAGGCAGGGAGACCTCCTGTCCTTGGTTCCTTCAGTGTAGAGCACAAAGGATTATATCAAACACCACCACCAGGCCACAGCCTTTTGGTTGCATTAGCCAGTCAAGCATTTTGCTGCCTGCTGAATGTCATCTCATTTAACATTTTGTTAAACAACTTCTAAAGGTCTTAACAATATGACAGATGGGCCTTTGACTGGATACTTAGTGGCTAAGTATCAGTTTGGTCTGGCTGGGTTGTGTTTATTGTTCATTAAGTGTTGTTTAAATAAGTAAATCTTCCCCCCCTCCTTTTGCTAGTCTGGATCCCAGGGTGTCAATTTAAAGGTGGAGTTTTATAAAGGAGAGCTGAGAGAAGAAAAGGACAGAGATGAAGGCCTGGGGAGAAGGAAAGAAATGAGGAGGTAGGCAGAGGGAGATGGATAGGAGAGAGAGGGAGACAAATGGGAAGAAAAGTTCAAAGACAGAGACAGGCAAAATGAAGCTGAACAAAGTGGTTAGAGACTGGGAAATTGTGTTCTATTCAGAGAATCAGAAGGAAGGACAAAATGTCCGTCCATAGCACTGATGCTGAAGAAACCGGAGGACGTTGACTTCGGTCTGCCCAGCAATCTGCTTTTGGAAGGTAGATTTTATACCTATGATAATTTATAACAGCAGCGACTGGAGTGCTCCTCACCAGGTCACAGTGAAGCTGCCAGCAGGAGAGGGGTCCCAGATTGTTCTCCATATGGGCCAGCTGGTGTCCCACAGAGAGATCCTTTTGGGGGCTACACCTTGAACCTTTAATCCCTGTCAACTCTCTTACAAATGCCTATCTTCTACAGCAAAGAGGTCTAGGAAGCAGGCTGCCTGCATGGCTGATTGCAGACCTATGACTGCAACAACAAACTAAATTCTTGGCTTACTCATGGGAGGTCAGCACTGTCATGCCGTCTTATCTCCTGCATGAACTTGACTAACTGCACGAACTAGCTAAGCTCTCTTACTCATCGCCTCTCAAACAGGCCTCTGACCCTTTACTCGTATTGTTCCCTCCTCTCTTCACACCTTGGTACAGTCACTTTCTTTAGTTAGACACATTGGTATTATTACTATTTTATAAATGAGACAATGAAACTCAGACATGTTAAATGGGTTGCACCATCAATCAATGCAAGATGGGGACCCAGATTTCCTGCCTCCTGATTTATATTTTCCCCTCATTAATCCACTCTGGAGAATTTTAGCTAATTTTCTATTGCTCATACTTATTGCTTCTGAGCTCTTTTGGCAGTTTCTCACTTCCTTCTTTCTGGTTCTTTTTGTTCTCCCTGTTGCCCAAGGCTCCAAAGTAAAACTCCAGGTTGGCATAGATTGGGTTTAATCACAGAGGTTCCTCACTGAGATCCTACTTTGTAAAAATCTAAATTTGGCTCATGTCTAATGGTCCACAACAAAGGAAACATGCCTCAGCTCTCATGTAAACATTCAGGTTAACAGTACAGACTACCGTACAGACTTTAACCAGGATCACAAAAAAAACCAACAAAAAAACCCCAACAAAAAGGCTGATGGAATTGAATGTAGGCCCATGAACAGTCAAGTTAACTCTCTCTAGTTTTGTGGTGTCACACCTCTGATGTCAGAAGCCTTTTTTTCTGGATTCCGTTTCCTAGAAAACCATCATGTGGTGGGAAGAGAGCTTGTTTTGGAGATCTCTCGGAGACTTGAGACTCTGTTATCTGTTTGACCTTGAGCAAATCAATCAATCTTTTGGCTTTTTCATCTGTAAAATGTGAATAATGCTTGCATTCCTATAGGAAAGAGGTGTAGTGAACAATTGGAGTGCTCAACAATTGGAGAATGGCTGAACAATTTAGGGTCTATGAATGTAAAGAAATAGTAAGTAGTAATGAAAAGGATGGCTTCAGAGAACCCTGGGAAGACTTGCACACACTGATGCAGTATAGAGTAAGCAGAACCAGGAGAACAATTTACAAGGTAACAACTTTACAACTCAAATCAACTATCAAAGACTTAAGAATTCTTATCAATGAAATGAACAAATGTGATTCCAGAGTATCGGTGGTGAAGCACACTATTTATTGAAATAGAAGCTATGAACTCAAGATGCAAAGTAAGACATTGATTTTTGGACACAGACAATGTGGACATTTGTTTTGCTTGGCTATGGGTGTTACAAGAGTTTCTTTTTAGCTTTGTGGGGAGAGACAGTGGGTTTGAGAAAACAAGATGGGAGAATAGTTTTTTCCTCTCAAAAGAGAAAACGAAAAGGAAGAATAATGGAAGTAGGACAACTTTAAAATTTACATCTTGAATTTATTTACTTACAAAAAGCAAACTTGACAGAATATAATCCTTTTCTATAATGGATGTGAAATGTTTTATTTACTTTTTATTAAGTCCAGAATAAAAAATGAAAATTAAGAAAAAAGAAGGCATTATGAGTGTCAAATGTGCTAATGTATATAAAGTGCTTTATAACTGTGAATTAAATGTGAGATTATTATTAGGGAAAGGGGTGGAATGGAAGAGTGAAATGATTCAATCTGGTTCTTTTTAAAACAATTCTAAGATTTCCAACTTCAGTCAGAAGGGTCCAAAAACAGAATTTGGATTCTCAATTCCTTGACTTCTATTACTAGTAACCTACTTATATCCTGGTTCAGACCTAATATAATTTGCTCATAAATAAGATGGCAGTGAATAATGAGACATAAGGACCTGACTAATCTTACATAAATTTCTTTGGAGACAAAGTTGTCACTGAGGTATGCATTGGGGATGGTTGTGTTCTAAAGTAGATAGAAATTTTCATATTTGGAAAATAAAGATTTCATTTCCTTAAATTTGAGAGAACCTACATTTATAACCTTTCCTGAATTTCTAACCAAATGATCAACTTTCAATTGATCTTTGAAAACCATTACACTATAAACTGCATTGAAGTTGGAAAGAACATTGACCCAGTAGTCAAAACATTTGGATTCTAATCTGGTCTACTATTAACTCTTATTGTTGATGTTCTGGAGGAAGTCCAGTCATTCAATCTTCATCTGCTTTGTTTTCCTCATCTGTAAAATGGGGATAATAATAGCACTACCTCACCAGGCTGTTGTGAGCGTGAAATGAGATCATCTTTGTAAAGCACTTTCTAAAGCTTAAGGTGTTATGTAAATGCAAGCTATTTTTGTTATTGATACTAAGTGAATTGGGAGTATAGATTTATGTGAGGAAGCCCTGCAAAAACACTGGTTCTGACTGATTGTGCCATTTGCCATCTGAGACACAAAGTAGGAAGCCACTGGCCTTTACATGCTTTTTTGTTTGGCAGATAAGCAAGGGCAGCTGATTTTTCAAGGTAACAAGGACATTGTCATAAGTAATAGTAAAGTGCTACGTAAATTTTAGATATTGCTATTTTTATTTTTACCCCTTAAAGTTTGAAAAAATACTTCACCTTAGTCAGATTATTTGATCTCCACAGTAACCCTGTGAGGTAGGTGGTGTTGTTATCCCTATTTTACAGATGAAGAAACTAAGGAAAACAGTTAAGTGAGTTGCCCAGGGTCAAACAGCTAGTAAGTATCTGAAGCCAAATTAGAACTCAGGAAGATGAGTCTCCCTGACTCCAGGCCTGGTATGCTACTCAGCTTCCAATATCTTTTCCCAGTGGATGCTATATAGCTACAAAACCTGGAATAGACAGATTTTTCATTTGTTCAATCCTATTGTCCAGGCCTAAAACACAGTAATGCTTCTGTTCCCCTACATAGACATCACCAAATTGTCTGAGTCTTAAGGACAGGGTACAGAGCACATGTAGAAAAAAAAAATAAAATAAAAAGAGCCCTTTAGGACATGTTGTGGCTCTCAGAGAGGGAATAGCATAATAAGCCTAGCACACAGTAGATACTTAAGAGATATTTATTTGTTAGCTAATTGAGACTTACCACATAGTGTTGAAAGCTTAGGGAATATAGAGAGATTCTGTCACCTAAGGATGATGCATTCAGGGCTCATCTATATTGGAGAAGGGCTGATTGAGCCCGTAAGGCCCCACTGAAACTTTCAGGTTGGTGTGAGAACAGACACATAGGACCTTGGTCTTTGTATTGTCTGAAGGAATGTACTTTTGAATCCTCTGCTTTTCTAGCTTGCAATGGCTTTCAATAGCACGAATAGTTCTCAATTTCACTGAGTGAATAAAGGGGATGGGGATGGAGGCTGAAATAGACATTTTAGCACTCCAACATAGAATGACACCTGAACTTGATTAATTTTCTGACTTGTTTTTCTTCAAAACACCTCTACTTCCTGTCTTTATTTTTTAAACTTTGAATTTTAAAATAACAAAATATTAAAGTGGAGTCTCTGGATTATTGTCCTTTAAAGTCTCCCCCCTCCCTTTCTTCCTCTCATGATATGGCCAAGCTTCACAAAAGGCTATTTTACTCTAAGAAATTAGGTTTCTGGTTAGCAGGAACCCTAAATAGACATGAATTACAAGAGCGTCCTTTGAAAAACCCCATGCAGCACTTGTTTCATTAAATCTCATGAAGCGACCTTAATTTAGTGGAACACTGGATAGGCTGTTCTTTTAACCTATTATCACTTTGGCCAGGCCCATAAACCATATTCATGGATGATTCCATCAAGAAGGACAACAGTGGGATTAATATTATTTCAGGATACAGTAAATGCCACAATGATGAAGCTGTTTAAGATCTGGTGCTCACGGTGTCACACGGAATGCATTGACATTTACTCTGCTATCACTTCATTTCCAATATTCCTTCCAAATCAGCCGATGCTAATGCTTCAGCGTGTGTGCAGAATACAATTTGGTTGGGGGTTGGGAAGAAGAGAGGTGCGTACTGAAGTAGCAGCTCTCTTCCTTTCATCCCTTTTGGAACAGAGTGGAAAATTAGACCATTGTGATATTTAGTGTGCATTAGGCTAGGACAGGAAGGTTAGTGGGCCTGCAAAGAGGGACCTGGGAATCTCTCTTTCTTCTGCAAATGGAATAAAATGGGCCTTGTTTGGAACTAAGAATGTGGTACCTATTGGAATTTAAGAAATCTTATGTGTTTCACTCAACTAATGTTTTCCTCCAGTGTCTAAATGTGAGGCAGATAGGTGGTACAGTGGATAAAGTGTGGAGCCTAGAATTAGGAAGACCTGAGTTCAAATTTGACTGACTAGCTATATGATCTACTAACAAGTCACTCAACCTCTCTTTGCCTCAGTTTCCTTAACTATACAATTGGGATAAGAGCAGTCCTACTTTGCATTGTTGTTGTAAAGATCAATTGAGAGAGTACTTGTGAAGAGTTTAGTCCAGTGCCTACCACATAGCAGGCATTATGTAAAGGCTTATTTCCTTCCCTTTCCTTTCTTTTAATTCTGGTGTAGAGATGACCTTGGATTTTTTCATGCTTGGCTAACATGGAAAACGGGGCCTAAGGATTGGAAAGGCTTTGGGTGTGGGCTCTTTACTAGACTGCATGTCTGTGGGACCAATCACCTGGGTTTGGAGAGGTTAATTACTAGGTAGTCTAGAGGATGGTATATGTTTCTGGCTGCAACAATATTGTTGTTTGTCTTTCGTTCATGAAGAGGACCGTGACATCAAGGAGGTGGTGCTGTGACATGCAAGTGAATTGGATTTAAGTGAGAGAGGGCTGTGTAAAGTCACCAGCCTCACTTTCTCCTCTGGAGCCATCTGGAGATGGCCCAGGATACAGTGGGGGACCTTGACCTTTTCAAGCTAAGGGCTTTAACAGGTCTCACTTTGACTGAGGCACTGCTCATTCCATGATTAAGGCTTAATAAGAAACAAGACAGAGAATGGCCTCTTTACCTAGTCAAAAAAGAAAAAAAAATTATCTGGGAGGGGAAAGCTCTCAGAGTTTCTGGCAAAAGCAGAAACAATTACTCCTTACATTCATTTTGAGACAGTCAGGGCTCAAACAATGACCAACAATAATGAAAAAAGATTGTATAATAAGTAATAGATGGGCTGCAGTTTGCGTTAGTGAAGGGACCCACACTGATAAAACTGTAGATCCTTAGAGTATTGGAGTGAGCACATCTGTCATGTAAGAAGCATATTAGTTCTTAAATTTAATACTGGCTAATGTCATCATCATATTGAAATTAGACACACAGTATAATTCCTGACTCAGCACTCTAATGGCACCATTAAGAAGTTATTCTTATGTTTACAATATCTTCCCGGATAATTTTTCCTTCGGTTTCCCTCTGTCCCTTGCCTCTCCATAACAAAATCCTTAAATGGTATTTGGCCAATGAAATTATGTGTCTTCATGTTCATGTATGTTTCTGGCATGTTTCCTTTAAGAAACAAACAAAAAGAAGCATCTAATAATAATGTCACTCATGGTCTAGCACTCATAGCCCTGGGCTTACATGGACAAAGTTTAAACTTGGGGCTACTTTCTCCCCTTCAATCATATCTCTTTGGTTCATTTTGTTTCCAACTACAGTCTCTTGAGAACCTCAGAATATAGGTTATGTCTAGGTCTCTAGATGCATGTAAAAGAATTTCTAGTTCCTATTCAAGCACTGATGATAACAGTGCATATAAGGTATGGGGCAGCCTTTATTTCTGCTGCAAATGTAAACAATATGAAGGATTTACAATAGCTTGTGCATAATTAATAGTATTCCCTTTCCTCACTGAGTCCTATTTTTGCACAGGGACATGTAAGAGTTTATTAGATTCATTGTGTGACTCTATAGGCTGGATTCCCCTAAGAAGGGAGATAAACCTGAGGTCTCTAGAAAGATGACCCATTCACACTCCATTGAATTCCTTCTGCATATCCAGGCTAAATCCCCTCCTCAGCTCTGTGGCTTCATGCTAGTAATCTTCTGGTATATAATCCTGGTTTCTTAGTTGCATCTTTCTAAGTATTCAGTGGATGTTTAATTTTTGCACCCTGGAGTGACATGTTGTGTAGTTATTGTTATTCCTGTGAAGGCCTGACCAGGGGAGTCTGAGCAGCTTCATGAGGCTTAAGGTTAGTGAGTTTTTGAGGTTTTAATTACATCTCCCTGTGGAGTGGTATAGACATGCCCACCAATATCATGTGAAAAAGGAATGATTAAGTTTCAATGATTGAGGAAGAATTTATTGACTTAGCAAAAGCAACCCCTTTGTTCTGGGCCTTTAAAAAGTAGTTGAGATTCAATAAGTACAAAAACTTTGGTAGGTGAGTGGGTATTGGTAAGACTTGAACCCCAGTATCACTGCCCTTCCCCACAGTCCCAGAGGTAACCTCCCTGGAAAGACTGTGGCAGACATTTGACCCAAGAGATCACCTTTGTATCCTACATAGCATCTACACTAGTGCCTGTCACACAATAATGCTAAATAAATAATTCCTTCATTAACTGAGAAAATTTCAGTTGATGTTTTCACAGCAATAGTTCAAAATGCATAAATTGGTGAGGGGTGGGAGCTGGGAGAAGTACCAGTTGGTGCAACTGGATATTTATGACTTGAACCTGTCAGCAGTAAATGGGAATGCCCTTTGGGCATTGCCAACTTCAGTGAGAGAGAAGCAAATAAGGTGGTATAAGGTAACATGGACTGAAGCTGATGGTAGCTAGGCCAAAAAGGGAGTAAAGTGGAGGCAAAGGGAAAGAGTAACATTTAAATGAGACAGCTTTTTCTAGGATTCCCTTTCCCCTTGTTTTTTTTTTTTGCTTGTTTTTTATTCTACCAAGTGTCTTGGATTGGATATAGTGCTAGCTTTATAGTTAAGAAGTCCTGAATTTTAACCTTACTTCAAACATTCATTGGCTATATGACCCTGGGCAAATCAATTGACCTCTCTTGGCTTAAGTTTTCTCATTTATAAACTGGGACTACTTACAGCCCCTACTTCCCAGAATTGTTATGAAGATTCATTGAGAATATGTACAATGCTTTGCAAATCTGAAAGCATTATTATTATGTTAGCCAAAATAGAATCCCAGCTCTGGCAAGCCCTATCCCCTCCAGGAAAGGCTGTGAGTATAGGCCCACACATGGAATATTTATTTATTATCTGAAGATCAATTTAGTCAAATTGGGAGAAGTGCCTTACCAGAGTGGTGGCCCCAACAGCTCATATATGTAGAAGGTTAAGTTCTACTTCACTAGACATGCTCACACCAAAAAATCACAAGTTCTTTGGGTTCTAAAGGAATATTCTCCAATAAACCTTTGACTCTGCTTTTGAATGGCTATGTTGAGACAGAGATAATTGATTTTAATATCATCAGTTGAAACTCTGAAAAGATGTTCAAGCTTTTGGAAATAAAACATATCCCGTGCATGTCAAAGAAAAGAAGGGTTTTTCCACATATCTTTCCCTCACGGAGTAATTGGTATGTCTAGGGTTTTCCTAAGTGATGGAATAGTGAACTGAGGAGCCTAAGAATTTTTACACCGAGTCAGATTCATCAAGCAGAGGATTTTATGTTTGTGAGAGTATGATTGTCCTTCATGACATCAATTCAGATAGCTTCATATTCCCTGCGTAAGCCCACTGGTATGGGACTCTCTCCTCATTGTTGGAAATCAATGCCTCCTAACTGTGCATAGGGTGAATAGGGCAGAGTTGGGGAGAATGGGAAAGAGGAGAACTCTAGTCTCTTCTGGCTTCTAGTTTCAAGAGAGAAGCTTGAAGATGCCAACCCCACTTGAGGTTGCTGAGGAAAAGACTCTGAGAAGAAGCCAACATGAAAAGAGCTGGCACTCTATCATGTCCCTGTCCCCAGTTTGTTACACTAGAGACCTCAGAGAAGCCCCCTTGGATGAGATCTGGGACATTGTCTCTTGGTTGAGCTGAGTTACCTTGCTCCCAGTGGGAAGCTCTCTGTGATATATACTCTCCAATATATACTTTCTTTGATTGCTGTATTGTTATTGATTTGAATAAATGGACTTCTTTGCTATTTGCAACATGTGTATTCAGTGTGGAATTGGTGGGAAAAGGTCAAATGTTGGAAATAGATCTTGGGGGTCCTCCTTTTCTCCACTACGAAATAGCAATCATTTTAGCTGGAATCAGAAAACTACATCCTCTAAACTAATAATATCTAAAGGAGCAGATAGCTATAATCCCAGCTTGGTACTCCCCCTCTCTGAGGAGAGCAGAGTGGCCAAGCTTCTGGTCTTAACTTTTTGCCTCCCCTCCTGGTAGGAAATAAAGTCTTCCCAAGAGAAAGGTGGAGGAGGGGAGAAGAGGTAAGAGGTGTCTAGGCTTTTGAGTCACACACAATGAAACCTCATACTCCATGTGGAGAATAGTCTTTGTGTTATAATCTGTTAAGGAACTATTATGGTGTAACAGAAAGCATTGGGCTAGGAGTTAGAAGACATAGGATCTAGTCCTGAATCTACCACTAACTAGTTTGTGATATGGGGCAAATTGCTTAACTAATCTAAGCTTTAATCTCTTCTGCAAAAAACAAGGGGATTGATTGGATGAGATTATCTGGAAAGCTTCATCCAGCTCTAAGGGTCTAGGTGATCATAACCATCATCTTCCTCTTCCTCCTCCTCATACCCTCTTTGAATTTATATTTTCCTCCTATACTAACTTCTTGGGAGCAATGACTTACATAAGTCTACTACACAGTGGCTAAAATGATACTTTCGTCCATAACTCATAACCCTCCAAGCTTCGAATAGGTAGGTCTTTATTATAGGAAACCCTTGCCTGTTCATAAATACGACATAGTTTAATCGGATTTCTAGGCTCTATAGACTGTATTCCCTATAAACTTCCAGGTTAATCAACATAAACATTATCAATAAACTCAAAGATAGATATGATTTCTCATCTTCTGATTACATGAGAGCAATGATTATAAATAACCAATTGTTGATATTGGGGAGATCCAAGATTTTTTTCCCTTCCTCGTTTGGAGATTAGGTCAAAGCTTAGTCCTCTGAAGGGCAGGGCACATGATGGGATGAAATCTTGGAGTTGTTGCCCCACTCAACTAGAGAACCTTACAAAACGTTTAGTCTAAGGTGAATTTTGGCCGGGTCTAAGTAGAGGGGGACCCCCTTTTGTCTAGATTGCTTTAGGTGGGAGTAATCTGGATAAGAGATAAATATCTTATCTAAGACTAAGTGATTAGTCACATGCCCAGGTTCCTCATTAGAATAAGTAGACCTCTCATTACACTATTCATTCTTCTCATTAACTGTTAACCAAATACAGTTGTCACCCACAGGAACTCCCCCTTCTTTCAAAGGCTTTAAGCATTGAGTATATAGCATCCTGCTATATACAGGATGGATCTGAGATAATCAATAGAGAGAAGGCACTGGCATCAAGGGGGATTGGGAAAGCCTTCTTGTAGAAGGTAGGATTTTAGCTGGGACTTGAAGGCAACTGGGGAAGCCAGGAGGTGGAAATGGGAAGGCAGGGAGAATATTCCAGTCAGTAAAAATGCCTGGAGTTGGGAGGTGCAGTGTTGTGTGCAAAAGCCACAAAGGAAAAGGAAAAGCCAGGAAAAGCCAGGAAGAGGAATGTGTGGAGAGTGATAAAATGTAAGAATACTGGAAAGGGAAGAGGGGGCCAGTTATTAAAAGCTTTAAATGCCAAATAGAGATTTTATATTTTATCCGAGAGCTAATAGAGGATCACCGAAGCAATTGAATGAAGGGTGTGTGTGTCGTGGTCAGACTTAAATTTGGGAAGATCAGTTTGACAGTTGATTCAAGACTGACTTGACCTGGAGAGAGACTTGAGGCAGGGAGACCAATTAGCAAGCTATTGCAATGGTGTGGGCCATGTAGGGATCATACTCAGTTGTTACCTTCTAAGGATTTAGAATCTGCTTAGGTAGGTAGGACCTCTTTACAAAGAGAACAATGCTATGGGAATTCTATTTCTGCAGATAAATATCTGGCATGGGTTATATGGTTTAAGAGCAAATTCTGTGAGATTGGACTCGAGTGCTGAATTTGTTGTTACAGGGCTTGATTGTGAATTTCAGCCCTGTCATTTATTCCTTGTGTGGGTCAGTTACTTCCCCGGGCCTCAGTTCCCTCATCTGTAAAATGAGGAGAATGGACTAGGTTGACTTGGAAGTTTCCTTCCAGCTCCAACACAATAATGCTGTGATTATCATTCCTTCTGCCAATGGAAAATAAATGGAAAGGATTTTTCTTTTAGTTATTTTCAGATAACTGTAAAATGGAGAAAAGCATTATCTAGGAAGAAGCCAGTGGGCAGTCAGACATTAGGCTATGTCTTTATTATGTCTGATGCCCATCCTCTTAGGCAACTTATTCCAGAGTTCAGGTGTCCTACTTCAGGCTGTGGGATCATTGAAAAAGGTTAAAAACCCCCTAAAACCCAAGGCATTTAAAGCCTTCAAACTGCTGCATACTGACTTCATATCAGAAAATCAAAAACAAAACCTTATTAATAACAGCAGAGAGAGTTCTTCCATTTATTTTTCAGCATTTGGTTGAAGCATATACTGTCCTATGGATACCAAGGGGAGGGAAGGGACTTTCTGCTCTCTGGGAAAAAGAAAGGAAACAAACATTCATTAAGCACATACTATATGTCAGGTGTTATGCTAATAGCTTTACAGATGTCATCTAATTTGATCCTCTCACCTGAGAAGTAGGTGCTGTTATTATTCTCATTTTACAGATGAGGAAACTGAGGCAGACAATGATCACATGACTTGTTCAGGATCATGTAGCTTGTGTCCGAGTCTGGATTTGAACTCAGGTCTTCCTGACTCCAGGTCCAGCATTCCATCCACTGAAAACCTGTTGACCTTTTTATTCTCTGCTTTTCCTAGCTCTAGTTACCTTTCTTCATAATGCAAGAATGACTCTTTAGCTTTACAATTTTTCTTAAGAAGTCACATCCCTCAGGGCACTTATAGCTTACTTGTGCTTAGTGGCCACAGAACAACTGAAATCAGTCCATATATTTCCTCCCATGCTTGCTTTTTCTTTTCTACTGCCTTGATGATTATTTGTCTGAGCACCGTGCCCAGCTGCCTAGGTCACTGCAGTTTCATGACCACCTCATTGCTTAGAAATATAATGGAGCTGGTGATGGCCTCTTCTTAAGTAGAGAATCCTTCATTTTACAAAGGGTCAGTAATAGAATTTCCTGTGTTTGCTCCTTTGGAGGTTTAATGGAGCTGTCAGGGCTCAGCGGCAGTGGCCCAGCAGGACGGAGACATGGAAAGACTGTTGTGATAAACCTCCCTTGGGCTACAAGCAGACCTTATCATTCACATTCTCCACAATCTGATTATTTCCTCACTGCCTTCTGTGGTTTAATCCACATGGATTTATTGAGTGTCCAGCTTGGTGTTAGATGTTGCATGGGTTACAAAAATGTATATGAAGCAATGCAAAAAATGGCTGGATTTCAAATCAGAAGAGTTGGAGTCAGATCTCTGCTTTGTGTGACCTTGGACAAGTTCCCTCGTTCATTAAATGAGGGATGGGGTTAGACTGGTTGACTTCTGAGGTCCTTTCCCTTTGGATATCTGTGAAATAATCAAGTAATCTCCACCTTGAAGGTGTTTATAGAACTAACACATGTGAAATAATTATGGAGGGATTAAAGACTGTACAGGTGCATCATGCATAAGGTTGCTTGACTAATATTGCCTTGAGATAACATATTTAATGCATTATAGCCAAGCCCTATTGTGAAGATATTTGACCCACCTGCTTATTTAGAGTATCTCTAACTGCTGAGGCTTCTCTGCCAACAAAGCTGCAGGGAATCAGCGGAGACACAGATGGGAGGGGCAATACCTCTCCCTGCTCAATGCCCCCCAAAAGTTCATTTCAATTCTGAGATTCTGAGAGCCTGTGCGTTGGAATAGCCCATGTTGCTTAGAACCAGCATCTTATGCTTTTCAATGTCTCTGTTTTTGACTAAAATTTCTTGGGATCACTTTCTGGAGTTTTCTTATAAGCTCCTCCAATAGAAGGTGTTTCTTGGGGGCAGGATCTATTTTTTCTTTTTTTCTTTTTCATTGTATCCCTAGTGTCTAGTATAGGACTCTGATGTATGTGCATGCAAAATGCTTCTTCAACTGAATTGAAAAAACTCTGGAATTCTTTCATAGAAAAACTATATTTTTCTTTAAATATGCTCAACGTTTTGAAGTATATGTTACCCATTCTTGGTGATATTTGTTTTTTCTTTATTTTAGGAAATTAAAAAATGAACAATATACACAAGCAAAGAGATCAGTATACTTTGTGAGACAGAGAGAGGACAGTGACTGGGTTGAATGTTCAAATAGCTTGCTAATTAACATGAAATTTCATCTCTCAGGTCCTCAGTTTTGTCATTTGTAAAATGAGAATTGTCTAGATCTGTAGTCTCAAAAGTTGGCTTGACCCCAAGGGGTATGCTATCAACTAGTGGGAAGATGAATTGCATTCTGCCCTCTCCAGGACAGCCAATCATGAAGCTTGTCTTTAACACAGTCATGTCTATCCTTCACCCATGTTAGCCCAATATACACCTACTTTACCTCCAACCATAACTGCATAAATTCCTTGTTTTGCCCTGCTCTCTTCTTAGATGAACATTACTCCTTCAGGTCCGTCAGAACCTAATTTAGACTATAGCAATTGGAAATTACCTTTCCTCCTGCCCCCAGTGTACCTATCAGGACAAAAAAGTCACCAATAAGAGTTGTTGATCAACAAAATTTGGAGATCACTGCTCTTGATGATGATGATAGCTAGCTAGTTGTCATTTAGGTAGCAACTTAAGGGTAACAAAGTTTCACATTCATTATGCCATTTGATTCTCATCTTGCCAGGTTGGTAATTACTATTTTATAGATGAGGAAACTGAGGCATAGGTAATTTAGGTGACTTTTTTAATGTTATATAAAGTATTCTTGATTCTAGGTTCAGTATTTTTCCCACTATTCCTCATTGTCTCTTCCACCTCAAGCATGTCTTCCTTTTGAACTTTTTAGGGAAAGTGTGTGATACTATCCATCCCTGGAAGGTGGCATGAAAAGGTCCACTAGTGAAAAGAACATTTAAATGGGAGCAAGGAAATCTCCCATTGATTGATTAGATGTGTAAATATGGGTAAGTCATTTAACCTCTCTGGTCCTCAATTACAATATAGGTCAGATGAGAAAATGTGTATTTCCTGCTAGTGTTTGGGAATGAATTAAAAATGAATTACTGGTGGGTTTGAAGCACGGAAGGGATAGATGGAGCCTTATTGAGCTTACATGAAGTGGCCATATGTAAATTAGCTGGGTGAAGGTGGGACAAAGGATGGTCTGGGTGGGCTGGAGAATAGAAGGGAGAAAAGAGAATTGTTCCAATCTCAAATAGCAATGAAGGTTGGCCTCGGGAGTCCTTTGAGTCTTATGAAACAAAAATACAAATGTGCCTAAGAAATCTGAATTGAAGTCATTTTGCTACCATGAAAATAGAAGAGAGGAAAAGCAATAAATATGCTAGACTCAATCTATATTCTCATGATGATACATCACCACCAGAGTTTGCCGCAGGGAGATCTCTGTCATTCACTTGGAAAAGTGAAAGTCACTCTGCTGGCTACTAGTTACCACACTGCAGGAGGCTGTGTATATGTGTGTGTGTGTGTGTGTGTGTGTGTGTGTGTGTGTGCGCGTGCGCGTGCGTGCGTGTTTGTGAGCATGTGTGTGCATTAGTCTTCCCTAGTTTGACCTTTTCTCAAGCTCAGCTGACTCCTTTTCTCCCAAGAGCCTATTAGACTATCAATTCTTTAATGGGAAGAGCCCAAGATTTGGAAGACAAAATCAAGGCTGAGACTACACCCAGATGCTCTTTCTGTCACCACATGAGTAACTCCTGAAAGGCCTTTGTTAGCAAAGTTCATGGGGTCCTCTCAGACCCTAGGCTCTTATAGAATAAGA
The DNA here is from genome assembly GCF_028372415.1 of Notamacropus eugenii. Classification (NCBI taxonomy): domain Eukaryota; kingdom Metazoa; phylum Chordata; class Mammalia; order Diprotodontia; family Macropodidae; genus Notamacropus; species Notamacropus eugenii. Next base: position 635,700,634 of record NC_092872.1, read on the forward strand.
TTCCAAGTTGTTGCAGAAATTGACTATACTTTTCACGTTGGCTTTCCAAGTATAGGTCAGTCAAGGAGGGCTGTATAGGTGTATAGCTTAAAAAAACAACAACTCAGGACTAGGAAGCAAGAGACCTGGCTTATAGTCCTGACTCAGCCACTAATTCTCTGCATGACCTTGATCAATTACTTACTATGGGCTAGCGTCCTTTTCTCTAAAATGAGGAAACTGGTAAGTCACATATTAGGCAAGGTAGTGAAATAGTTGTCTTCCCTAGAACTCCCCAGCCCAAAAATGTCGAAAGAAGAAAATGTGCTATAAATATATTATAACTAGAGCTGAATCCAAACTTTAAGACCCAGTGTTTCGCATTACCTTTAGAACTTGACTCCTGCCCATGTGCTTGATGATTCCCCTGCAAGCACCAACATGTTACTCCTTGCGTGTAATACTCCAGCTCCCATCTCCTGGACTTTTCACCATCTGAATCCTCTTTTCCTCATGTCTGAAATACTCTCCCTCTTCACTTCTGCCTCTTGCCTTCCCTTCCTCCTTCAAGATTCAGCTCATATTCTACATTCTGTAGGAGGCCTTCCTGGTTCCTCCTATTCCTCGTGCTTTCCTTCTGAGATTCCCTTCCATTACACTCATACATACACACACATACACATATGCATATATATGTATATATATACATATATACACACATACACATGTATATATCTATACTATATTATATATACTATGTAATATTGTATACTATACTATATAATATATAAATGTATATATCTATACTATATTGTATGTATGTATAGATACTGTATGTATGTATGTATATAGATATATAATATAGCATAGATATATATGTATATATATCTATGCTATATTATATATGCTATATAATATTAAATACTATACTATATAAAATTATATAAATACACACATATCTTGTAAATATATAATCGTTTTAATGTTGTCTCCCCTGTTAGAATATGAGCTCCTTCAGGTGAGGGACCACAATTTTTGCCTGTCTCTAGAGCTTAGCACAATGCCTGGAACATATTAAGTGCATAATAAATTCTTGTTGACTAACTGACCCACACTAGTAAAAGTGTCATGAAATTACTTAAATACTTAAAGCTTTCTTTCTCCCTAGTCCCAGCCCACTCCCACATGCCAAGTGCACCCCCATCAAGCAACCTTGTGGCTTGTGTTTTTGGAAGCTCCCTGGCATTTTCCCCACATCATTGACTTATTCTGAAGTCATCCCCCCTTCATTCCCCACCCCATGGCCAAGGGAAAAGGGGCTAGCGACCTACTTTAGATCAATCTTGTCTCCATAGAGTTTATTTTGAGTGGGGCACCAAGCAGACCTCCATATCCACCAACCCAAGGAGGCTGACAGGAGAAAAGGGCCCCACTGTGGCACTGAAAAAAGTAGGAAACAAAAAGTGAGGAGAGAAGTTGGAGCCAAACTGCTGGGAATTCGAGAAGGCTGAAAGACAAAGTCAAAGAGAGAAAGACTGTTTATATACTAACAGTGACACTCATAAAGACTGAAGAAAAACAAGGAAAGAAATTGTTTAATGAGTTTCAAAATACTGAATACATATTATTCTATGAAGGAAAAGGAGCCCAAAACCCTTAATGAGAAAATAGTCTTAACGATTCCCCAGAGATCAAAGGACAACAGCAAGAGGCTCCAAGATGGATCCAAAGAACAAAACTTTTGTTTTATTTTTTTTCAATGGAAAAAACCCATCACATTTATTTGATTAAATAAAAATAATATAAACTGCACAGGAACAATTTTAAGGTCCAAAGAGACACCAACTTTGTTTTAAGGCTGCTGGTAACTGACACAGCATCTCTTTACTACCTTCTCCAGCCTTTTCTGTGGACCACAATGATACATTCAGAAGCCTCTGTCTACAGAGAAGTTTTTGAACACCTCTGACTGCTCTTCCTCTGTCCATTGCCTGTCATGCCTGGCTGGCTACCTCTAGGTCCTGGGCTTCCATGGTCAAAACTGTTTTGGGAAGCAAAGGACATGCCTTCTTCTTCTCTCCTTTAGGAGAGGCAGACTGAGCCTGCCAATGAATTAATACCTACTAAGTATTGTAACAATTTAGTAGTAAGGTTTGCCCTATGGAAAACACCAAAATTCCAGCCCTTCGACAGAGGAATAGTCAAAGAGAAAGCTGCCGAGCCGTTTAGGAATAAGGATATTCTACTCTGATGGTACTGGTCTTTCCAGATCATGTCTGACCTCAGTAAATCAAAAGGCAAGTCTTAGGTCTGCCAGAGAGACACCAGAATTCCTTCCCCACCTCACCACTTGATTTAGCATTGAACTCAAAGATGCAGAAGTGGAAGAAAATTTGTCAGAAGAGAAGAAAAAAGGCTTTAAAAGAATGTATGAATTTACTATGAGCCAAAGTGACTCACCTTGAAGGTAGTAATATATATAGTTAACTTAATTATCATAAGCCTCCTAGAAAAATATCACAAATTTTTAAAACTTGAGCATATTACCATAAAAATAATAAAAGAAAATGTTCAGAACTGTTATCAAGGCTCTTACTGAACTCACAGGTTCAATACTAGAAAGGGAAGACACATGGTGATAGTCAAAGGTGTGTAGTTGTTAAATTTCAGGATTTCATACCAAATAACAAAGTTTGCATATGGAAATTGGAATATGGCCTTCATTTATTAAGAAATGTCAGTAAACTGAGGATTACTTTGCCACCCTGAAAAAAAATCACAGAAAAAAAGGAAGAGCATATTCCAAAAAGCTAAAAGAGTTGAAGACACAAGCCAAAATAACAGAGCAAGCTGAGCAAATCAATGAAAAAAAGACAACTTCAAATAAACTAAAGGCATTTTAAGTATTCTAGGTGACACAGTGGATAGAATGCCTAGTTCTAGTCTAGAGACCTGAGTTCAAGTTCAGCCTCAGATTCACACTAGTTGTGAGAACCTGGGCAAGTCATTGAACAGTTTACTCACTGAAGTGTTGACCTCAATTTCCTTGTCAGTAAATGAGGATAATAACAGCATCTACCTCCCAAAGTGGTTGTGAGGATCAAGTAAGATAGTAATTATAAAATGCTTAACACAGTGTCTGGCCCATGGTAAGCTCTATATAAATGTTAGCTATTATTGTTAATAATATTCTTTTAGAAATACATTTCTAAAAAAAGAGAGACATAATACAGGCAAATACAATTTTCAAGAAAAGACTAAGCAGTGAAGTCTTTCTTTCTCTCCTTTTTTTAAAAAAAGTGTATCATGGGGTAAAAGATAAAACTAAAGAGGAATCATTCAGAAACAAAATGGATCTAAGAAGCTAAAGAATGTAATCTTTGTTCCTACTCACAAGTTGCTGAAAGGAATTGGAAATCATGGTCACTCAGTATGTTGTAAATTTAGCCTTTAAATTGGAACCTCACTTATAGCAAGACAATCTTCTTCCTCTGTCATTGATTCCCTGTCTCATTCACCAGAGCATCTGTTCCAAACCTTTTCTTGTCCTCAAGCCTCCTACCACATTCCCTCCTTCCATCCTCTGTGCTGAGGACCTCACATGATACTTCATCAAAAAGAATCGAGGTCATTCCCTGAGAGCTCCCTCATCTCTCCTCTTCCTCATCTCACATCCCTCTGAATTACCTCTCCTTCACATCCTCCTCCTCCACTTAAGTCTCTGATGATGAAGGGTTCCTTCTGCTTCCCAAGGTCAACCCCTCTTTATGCATCCTTCATTCCATTCTTACTTAACTTTCTAGTGGATTGCCATCACCATCATTTACACTTTACCTATAATTATCAATATGGCCTTATCTACTAGCTCCTGTCCTGCTTCCTAGAAACACACCCAAGTATTTTCTATCCTTAAAAAATCCCTCACTAGTGCTGATCTTCTTTGACAGTTTTCATCCTATATCTCTCACTTTCTCAGCTATGCTGCTTGAGAAAGCCATCTGGACTAGGTATCTCCCCTTTCTGTCCTCTCATTTTCTTCTAAATCCTCTGTAATCTGTCTTTTGACCTCACTACTCAACTGAAATTGCTCTCCCCCGTTACCAAGGATCACTTAATTGTCAATCTGATGGTATTTTCTCAGTTCTCACCTTTCTAGACATCTCTGCACAATCTGACACTAATGACTACTTTCGCCTTCTGAATACTCTTTCAGGTTTCTCCTCTTACCTGTCTGACCACTCTTTTTTAGTTTCTTTTGTTGGATCTTTATTGCCACACCCACTAATTGGATGTACCCCAAGGTTCTGTCCTAGATTTTCTTATCTTTTCTTTTTATCCTTTCTCAGTTGGTGATCTCACCAGCCCCCACATGGGTTCAATGATCTTTATTTGGGAGATTCCTGGCTCTATTTGTCTAGTCCTAGTCTCTTTCCTGAGCTCTAGTTCTGCACCACAAATTGCCTGTCAGATATCTTGTATGGGAGGTCTTGTAACATTCTAAAGTCAACATGTCCAAAACAGAACTCACTATCTCCCTCATCCCCTCAAAACAAAAAGAAATCAAACTTTTCCTCTTCCGAATTTCCCTATTACCTACTCTCCAGAGCACCATCATTGTTCTAACCACCCTGGGCTGCAAATTGGTATCCTTACCATCTTTCTCTTACTCCAAATATCCAAGTATTGCTAAGTATTGCAATTTCTCCATGACATTTCTTTCACACATCCTCTCTTCTCCTCTCACATAGCTACCACTAGTGAGACTCTAATCACCTCCCTCTTGGACTGTTGCAATAGTCTTCTGCCTCAAGTCTTGCTGCCTTAAGTTTCTCCCCACCAATTCATCCTTCCCTCAGCTGCCAAAATAATTTCTATTTGTTGTCTTCCCATTAGAGTGTAAGCCACTCTGGGTCAATTCTTGGCTTTTTCTTTGAATTCCCACTGCTTAGCACAGTGCTGGAAACGTAGTAAGTGCTTAATAACTTCTTGTTGAGCTTTTCAAATGATCTTAAGATTGATGCTGTCTGCCCTTCATTCTTGAAGAGGACCAGTGACATCAGGAGGGTGATGTCTTACCTTGCACATGAATTGGATTCAAGGGCTGTGCAAAGTCATCAGCCTCATTCTCTCTTCCAGAGTCATCAGGGTCCAGTGGCAAGACAAAATCAGGATGACTGGAGGTGGCCCAGGGCACACTAGGTGACCTTGGCTTTAAAGAATCAGGATGAAAAAGGAGAGCATGTTACATGGACTAAACTTTATGTTTCTCTACAACTGAATAAAATCAGGATTTTTTGGTGGGGGGGGGTAGTGGGGCAAAATCAAACAGTAAGAAGTCATGTGAATGGTAAAGGAGCAGTAAGAGAGAGAGAGAAGCTGGAGATGCTCACCTACTTATCCAGTCTGCATGTGAGCAGACAAGGGATAGTAATTCCTTCAGTTTTTCAGCAAGTATATGGGGCTGTAGGAGAGCAGGGTAAAACTTGATTGGAGGGACTGGAGTGGGGGGGAATTAAGGTGAGTGTCATTTTCTTAGGGGTAATGATAGGGAACCAGTAAAAAATAAGATGAAAAAACAGGCTTCCAAATGGATTTTGTCTGTGGAGTGGGGGGTCTGGGCACAATAGGAGGGCACTACTTCGAGTAAGGACAGTGATTCATTGGACAGCATCAGAATCTAAAAGAAAGGATGTATGAGTTCATGGGGGAAACCATTCTGAGTGGTCAGGAGGACAAAGATGCTAGGATATGTTGGTGACAAAACAATGGAAGATCCTGGTAAGGGAAAGTTGTAAGATTAGATATCATGACGATTGTACATGTGTAGCCTCAAATTAGATTGCTTGCCATCTTGGGGAGGTGGGGAGAAGAGGGATGGAGGGAGGGAAAAAAATTTGAAATTCAAAATTTTATAAAAGTGAATGTTGAAAACTAAACAGCAAAACAAGGCAATTCCTACTGTACATCACAGCTTCCTTAAAGAATTGAAATTTTTAGAAGGTGGAGAATAAGGCTACAACAAAAATTAAATCACTAGAAAAGTGCACATGGGGACAGGAAAGATATGGTCTAAAATAAATAAATAAACAAAGAAGCAAATAAATAAATAAAATAGAAATGGGGATAAAGGAAGACCTCAGTTTCCTCATCTGTGAAACAAAGATAATTTCCTTATCTACTCCCAGAGTTATTTTAAAGACCCAATAAGATAATGTAAGTAACAATACCAGGAAGAGTACTACACAAATGGAAGTGATTATTATTACTATTTTACCATCTTGGTTAAGAAAAGTGGTTTTACAACTTTTTATTGAGTAGGAAGTCCCATTGTGTCCAGTATGGGAATGAAGCTCTGAATTTCATATTCTATTCATATTTGTAGGTCATAACACAAGGGTGGCATGTTTTCTAAATGGATATTTAATAGACTTGGGAGGAAAGATCAGAAGAATTAAATCCATGTAAGTCAGCCACGCCAAGGGCAGACAGACAGGATGCAAACAGGGATGAGAGCTCAAGCTGGAGGCAGAATGGTTTAGATTATTTCAAGGGACTTTCCTCTAACTTAGAAGGAGAACAGTGACCCTTAAAAAGGGGGAATTATGAAGTATCTGGAAAGAGAGGCAGGAGTTCCTGGAGGTAAGGGTTCTCCTCAGGGGAATCATGGCAGTAGGCTGTCCTTAGGGCATGGTGAGGAGATTTTTGAGACTTCTCATTCCCATCAACCCCAATATAGACATGAATAAGGCCAGACTAGAAAGAAAAAAGAAGTCACAAAGGGGCAGCTTTTTATGTGGGTGGATGGTGGGAGGGAGGTAGAAGGGCTTTGTACTTGTTGATTGATTCAGGAGGCCTAAGTCTCTTTTATTCCCTGACTCAGTTGCTTTCAATCACTTCTTTACACCAATAGTGAGAGGATTTCATCCTACCCTAGTGATAGCTCTAGAGAGAAGGTCACTTAACCTCTCTAGGACTTGGTCTCCTCATCTGTAAAGGAGCTGTGATCTTATGAATTAAAGGAAACTGGATGAAGTAGAAAAAATAAAAGTTGATTGAAGGTAAGAATTTAGAACTGGGTGGGAGGTGGTGGGTTGTAATAACATCAAAGGGAGCTTGGATATTGGCCTAATAATTTTCCAGGTAACTATTTTCTGTTCTCAGGAAGGAGGGAGTTAAAAATAACAGAGACTGGAAAATGATTAGATACTGAATATTCTGGAGCAGGGAGGAATCTTTGTTTCCTGCCTCTAGGGTCTGAAAATTTAATTCTCACAAGGGTTTTTTTTGATTTGGGGGGGGGGAGATTTGAGGCAATTGGGATTAAATGACTTGCCCAGGGTCACACAGCTGGTGTCAGAAGCCAGATTTGAAATCGTTTCTAACAGGTTAGTCTATGAGTACCCCTAAGAGTATTTGCATTTTACTAGATGATACCTGAAGGGAAGTATAATATTAATCTACAAAAAGTGCTCACTCTCTATTTCTGGTTCGCTTTCTGGTATACTCCACCAATACATTAGCTGCCTGCTCCCTGGGAATGGCTCCACCCTGAGGATGACTCCAGGCTTCATCCTGGACTATGCCTTATGAAAATAACCAACTCTATATCCCCCTGCCCAGTAACCCTTTATGTTTTGTCAGTCCTTGAGAGTAGGAACTAATCATTTTATTTAATGTCAATGTATGTGGTTAGCACAATGCCAGATACATAAGAGTTCTTATTAAAGATGGATCCATCCACCCATCCATCCATCCATCCATCCATCTATCTATCTATCTATCTATCTATCTATCTATCTATCTATCTATCTATCTATCTATCTATCTTCTATCTATCTATCTATCTATCTATCTATCTATCTATCTATCTATCTATCTATCTATCTATCTTTCAGGTTAATGGGATAGAAGATCTTCCCAGCCCATTAATAGGCCTCACATGGAGCCCTGGCTCAGAGCCAATTAGGGTCTGGGCCACAGGGATTCCCACACCTTCCCAATTAAGTGCTGATTTCAAAACTTCTTGGCACTAAGCCAATCAAGTGCTGAGTCTTTGATTGGAAACAGTACGTGTTGTATTGCTTGGGGGGAAAAAGGTGTAGGAGAGAGAAACAGGCCAACATGGAGATAGCATGCATGTTCACAGCAGCTACTATGGGTATCACATTGGTGTTACTCTATCAATCCATCTACCAGTCTATCTACTGGTAAAATTTCAGGTGCATTACATTTGGGTGGAAAAGCTGGGAACAGGACAGGGAGGCTCCTTGGAGTACTTCAGTCAATGTTCCTTACTCTACTAAGGTTGACCCTGCTCTGGGATCTCGTTCTAGACTGGTTGTCTTATTTCAACAAATAAAGCATCTGCTATGTGCACAACATGGTGGTAAGGACTAGGGCTAGAAAGGCAAAAAGAGGTTTTTATTCTACTAGCCAGAATGGCTGTTTTTGATCTTTTTGTATCATGGAAGTCAGGTGAACCCTATGTATCTCATCTCAGAAAATAATTTTAAATGAGTAAAATAAACAGGGTTACAACAAAAACCCATCATATTGAAATACAGTTATCAATATATTTTAAAAAATTAGGTTCCTGGAACATAGATTAATGAGGAGGATACAACATGTGCGCAGATAAGTAAGAACAAAGTGTATTCAAAGTGATTTCCCAAGAGATAGAGCACTCCTGATTGGGAGAATCAGTAAAGACCCTGGGTAGAAAGTGGCACATGAACTGTGCTCTGAAGGAAGCTAGTAATTTTAGGAGGCAGAGATAAAGGGGAATTTTATTCTGGACACAGGGGACCACCTCTGCAAGTGTATAGAGGCTGGAGCTGGAATGAGGTGTATGGGGACTAGTTAGAAGGCCCATTTAACTTGTATGAAGGGTATAGGAAGCAAGTCCTATAAAATAAGATTGAAAAGGTAGGTGAGGACCAGATTGTGGAAGGCTTTAAATGCCACACTGCCTAGAGGCAATAGGGAAACATTTTGAACAGGGAGTGATGTGGTCAGATTGGTGCTTAGTAATATTCATTTGACACCTGTGTAAAGGATGGCTTGGAAGTCAGAAGCAACCAGAAACAGGTGATCAATAAGGAAGCAGCTGTAATCATCTAGGGGAGAGGTGAAGGGCACCTGCCCCAAGGTCAAGCTGAGTGAAAGGGGAGAATGGAACATATATGAAGTATGTCATACTCCCCACCCTAGATTTTGGTTTGAGGTTCCCAAAGAAATCTTAATTTTCTTCAGGAATTTGCTGTTGCTTCGGCATTGGGTTGGGAATGGGATTGTCTAATATTCTCAATAATGAAAAAAACAAGCCCTGGAACATCTCAGCACACTGGCAGGAAGTCAGTAAAAATGCCTTTAAAAGGATATGAAACCCTAGAAGGAACAAGCCTGCCCTAATTTTCAAGGCCCAGATCATGGTTGCTTTGAAAGGCGAGCAAGGGCAGCCTAGTGTCAGCCAGAGTTGGAAGGAGAGAGGATGGGACATCAATCAAGCAAGAAAGCTCCCTGACCTCCTCCAGGAGTGTGGCTTCCTCCTTTAGTCATGCCCCTAGGAAGCATAAATAAAGCTTGCTTCAGGTTTAATCATTATCATCAGCCAGAGGGTAATTTATGTCTATGTCATGGCCCCAGCCAGTGCCTGGAGAGCTGAAGCACCTGAACCTCCTGCTCCCCAATGGGGCCATGGCCAAGCTTGGAGAGGCCTGACTGGGGCAGAGTGCCTGATGGTTAGGAGGCTACCCCAGGCTCCACAGCCAGGTCTCCGCAGCCTTGGCCTTTGGTGTTTCCATTGACTCTCACTGGAGGGTATAAATTAGGCTCCTTTTTGTGACAAGGATCGGGTCACTTGGGGAAATGGAGACTGTGGTTGTGGAATCCAGCTCCCATCAGCGATGGATGTCTCTTAACTGGGGCATTCTCTCCTCCAGCCTTGCAAGAAGAGGTGGTAGTGTTGGGGGGCGGGGGAGGATTTGCTTTCAATGGATATTTATGAAGTTGCTGGTGTTGAAATTGTCTTTTCCCCTCTACTCTCTCAGAAAAGAAACTGCTTTGATTCAAGCACAAAGTAACCTAAGATAGCTCTTGTTTCCTAAGAAGAATTGCTGGGGACAGAGGAACAACTGCGGCACTGATTTTTCTTTCTTTTGTTAATTTTTTTTAGGGGGGAATGGGAGGGTATCTTTGGTGGAAGTGGCAGGACAGCCGTGACTCCATTTCCTCCTGAATTTTCTTTGTCCCCAGGGGTGTTGACAGGATAACGGTATTTTAACACTGGCACATCTGGCTGGGGGTGGGGGAGAGGGAAGGGGGCAGGGAGAAAGAGTTGCTAGGCTGTGAAGCTGAGGCATAACTGGATGAGTAACTCTGCAGAGCTAACCTCAGACTTGTTCTATAAACAAACCAAGACAGGAAGTTAGGGCCAGAGGCTCAGGGCCTGACCTGGGGTCAGGTATGTTTACAAATACACCAAGAAACATGCACATAAAGGTATACATGTGTACAGTGCATATATGTGCATAATGCACAAAATAGAAATGTATATACATTTATATGCATATGGTATGTATATGCAGGTATAAATATGTGCACATTCATGTCAGTGCATGTATACATAGGCATGTGTATAAATATGTGTATACATTTACATACATGTACATGTATGTGTGATTTTCCCTTCATTGTTGTATTTTGTGTCCTTATAGACATAGCTCAACAGTCTGGTTAAGGTGGAAGGCCCATCCTGTCAGGCAGGTAAGTCAGCTGCCTTAGTGTCCAGGTTACTACAAGTATGAAGATGTACATTTATACATATGCGTGTGTATATACACATATATGACTGAACAAAGCTTTAACTTGACATTAACTCAAATGTACCATGCATTCTTAGACAATTAGGAGCCCCTTGAAACGAACATTCCAAAAAACATGGCAGTGTTTTGCAAATCCTTTGCTCAGGAGTCAGGTTCAGGGAAAGTGAGAAGTGTACAATGCTAATCTTTAACCTTCTTTCTGATTAATTTCCCAGGTTTAATCCAACTAATGGAAGGAAGTTGAAATTTTGACTTTTTGGACTTTTTGTTTGCTTGTTTGTCTGTTTAAGCCGCTGGCAAATTGGTGGCCGCCTTTTCTCTTCAGTATACTTCCCACTCCTTTGGCTGATCTAATTTTCCTATGTGTGTGGACTGCAAGATGAATCGGGCCTATTTTCTGCTTGGCTAATTTGCAAGCAAGTCCAGCTTGTTTCTTTAACTTGGCCTCAAACAGGTCGATGGGTTTGAACCCTCAGTAGCTTAGCATCAATTTCCTTTGGAGCAAGCAGGTGAGGGATTCTGGGCCACATCATCCCAAATGAACTAGCCTCCCTCTGCTTGAGAGGCTCTTCATCTTGTTGATAGATATGCCCATTTGCACTGATCTGGCTGGCTTTTGCTTTCCCTGTCCCCTGGGGTCTCCCCACACTACTCCTACAGTGTTTGGGAACTCCCTTCACTGCTGCATCCTTTGTCCTCACAGATGTAGCTCAGCAGACCAGTAGAGGTGGAAGGCCCATCCTGTCCTGAAGCCAAATCAACTGCCTTAGTATCAGGTTACTAGAAGTAGGAAAATGCTCTGAAGAAGCACACTCAGGTGGTGCAAAACGTTTTGAAAATGGAGACTGCTGATTTTAGGAGAGCTAACTTAAATAGACTAAATCTCTTTGGGGAGTTTCCCCTAATTTTCTGTTTCCTCACTCACGATGATGTGCCTTGGGAACATCTTAATGAACCTGCTATTTGGCTACGAGGGAAGAGTGTGTCTCCCTTAGTGGGCTGAGCTGCTGAGCAGGGAGGATCTGGCTTAAATCAATGAAAAGCAGGAAATTCAGACTTAGGTTTCTGATCCTTTCTGTTTCTAACTGTGAACATACCTGCGCTAAGCTAGCTAATAGGGCCCTCCCAGAGCAGGAGTAGAGAGTGAGCCAAATGACAGCTGAGAAGACATAGGCAAGGGTTTGGAAGTGGATGGGAGCCAAAAGTGTTAGGGAGGCATCCTCCTTGCTCATTAGCCTCGTTTTGGGTCTCTGTAAGTTGAGAGTGTTTTAAGGAAGGAAAGCCCACTCCATGTATGATTGTTTACATACAACATGTACCTGTAGAGTTCTTTGTTCCTAGGGTTCCTTGGCTTTTCCCGGGAACATGATGATGCATTCTGCTTGCTTTTAAATAAAATCCCTGGTGCAGGGACCCATGAACCCTACTGCTGCCTCAGTAGCCATATATAAATATCAAGGTCGAATAACAACTTCAAGATGATGTTTACTAAATAAAACTAGCACCTTGTTATTTTTACATGAGAATGCCCTGTAGCTCTCAAGTCTCAAGAGCTGAGGAGGATCCATTTTATTGGGCTACGGCATGGAAGCCTGAGCTGGATAGTTTGGCAGTTTGTATCAGGGCTAAGAGTCTCAGGAAAATATATTTTCTTTAGGTAAATTATGTTTTTCATTTAGACTAACAATAACCTTACTCTCCTGTATCAACATTTCTTCTGCGTATCCAAAAATAGGCACAGTACAAAGGTATTCTCATGGATGTGGCTTTGTACTAAGAATGGAGAACATATTTCAAGAAAGTTATGTAAAAAATGCCAAGGAAGTTCTAGACCCCTATTTTGGTTTGGGTCCTTTTCTGAAGCCAAGCTCCTTCTACCTGCCTGACCATTTTCCTATGACGTATCAGTTGCAATAGAGAGCTTGCCTAGGGTGGCATAAACTTTGCTTTGGACTAAGATGTAGCACATCTGGCATTGTTCAGTGACTCTTCTCAGACCTGGGAGGAAGTATTAACCTTCTTGATATCTTGAATGTGCAACTATTTTTAAGTACTGGAGGCACTATTCAAATTCATACTTATGACCCCCCATTTTCATTGAACTTCTCATAGACAAGAGAAAATGTAACACATGGTGTCTTATGAGATAAAGAACATTTACACAAAACAGAAAACAAGGTAAGCAACATAGAGTTAAAATCAAACAGCAATCACTCTCTTCCTCTGCTTGCTAAAATCCCCACTCCCCAAGCCTTCAGGGATTAAATGACTGCCTTCTTAATATCTTCCACACAAAAAGAGAGGGACACATCAGTTTGCTCATGTGCTAAGAACTACATGCAGTTCCTAGCAAGTATGTAAGTGATTCTTCACTTTCCTTTGTGTAAGTGGATTTCTTGCCTCTGCAGCTAGATACCATTAGTGTGCTACTGAATCTCCCTGACAGAATAGCAGGGTAACACTCATTAAAGGGAGAGTGAGTTGGCTGGTACTAACCAATTGCTATTCTTTCTGGATGCTCAACCCTTCTGGAAAGGGAAAGAATGGAATCATTTCTGGGTCTTAATTATCATCTAGAGGAATAATATTTTCTTTGGTTATTGCTCTTTCCTCCTTGATCCCCTCCTCTCTGGAGATTTAATAACAAATAGCTCATTTTGAGAATAGTAGAAATTTAATGGTCCTCAGTACATCTTGTAACTTTACCATATTATGAAGTTTATATCAGACAAAAAGGTTACCAATGCAATCATAATAGCTCAGAGTCCCCAATTAAGAAAAGTTTTTAACGTTTGGATGATAGCTCTCCATTCTAATTGAAAATTTTTCTACTTATAGCCAACCCCTGGACTTCTCTATTTTCTTTTGCTTAGCATGAACTGAAATGACTACATAGACTTTAGTGACTGATGCAGGGTTTCTTTATATATGAATTAAAAGTGATACAGGAAAAGTTTAGATAGAAGAAAGGAGGAGTATATAAAAGTGCCTGTTATTGAATAAACAAAGGGAGGGGAACTGTGGAAAGAGCAAAATTGTTGGAACTTTGCTAAGTTCTTGAAGAGATCTTACAAGTAGCAGCTTCAGTACAAGTGTGTTGTTCCAAGAAGTCTACAAGATCCCAATAGTTCACTTCTCTCTCCTTTCCTCCCTCCCTTTCTCCCTCCTCCCTTTCTCTCCCTCTTTCTAGTCCTCTCTCTCTTGCTCTCTCTCTGTTTTTCTTTCACACTTCACTTTCTCATTCTGTCATGTGCCTGTGTGGACACACACACACACACACACACACACACACACACACACCACCCTCCACACACACATACACACATTGCCCTGTGCTACTGCTTCTCTCTAGGTGGATTCATTAAATCCTGGGCAATGCTCAACTCAAGAAGTCCCAGTCTTTCTTTGTGAAAATTTGAATCACCATCAGTGTTGAGAGGAGGGAACCCTTGTCCTTTGAATTACGAATTTCAGAATGCCAATCAGCCGTTAAACCAGCAAGTCTCAGGTCAGAGGGCTTCTTGTTTGGGAAACCAAACCAAGGGAAACCTAAACCTGTATCTCATTTCTCCAGCACCACTGCTGCTAATCTTGGCGTGAGTTAAATGCCACTGAGGAGAAATAAGTTGGCTCCACACTCATTTTCTCCTCTTCTGCTGGTATTGGCTTGTCTATCTCAAACCTTTTTCTTTCTCATCTGCCTGCCTATCAGATAGAGTGCTGGCCCTGGAATCAAGAAGACATGAGTTCAAATGTGACTTCAGACAATAATTGTGTGATCCTGGCCAATTCACTTAACTCTGCTTGAGTCCTCAACTATGAAATTAGGATAATACTAGCACCTACTTCCCAGAATTGTGAGGATCCTATGAAATAACATTTGTGAAGAGCTCAGCTTGCCTGTCCATCTATCTGTCTCTTCCCCTAACCTTCACTGGTCCTTTTGGAAACAATAACAATAACAAAAAAAAAAAATGAAAAAAAAACTCCATCCAGTCAGAGTCTTTGTCACTAGGTGGACTCAGTCTCTGTATGTAGGTAGGAGGTCTTCTGTGTGCAGACTGCAGCAGCTGTAGAAACACCCATTAATGGCAGGGGTCATCTCTCAAAGAGGTATCACTTTAGCTCTTCCATGTATACCTAGGAAATGCTTTGAGCTCAAAGGAAGGCAGTTGTTGTATAAATTTAAGATTTTAGTTTTTATCTAAAGTCCTCTATGTAAGTTTCTGGTGTGGGAATGGCCCAAGAAATCTGTAATGCATACAGGCATACCTTGGAGATATTGCACATTCAGTTCCTGACTGCCACAATAAAGCGAATATTGCAATAAAGCATCACACGAATTTTTTGATTTCACAGTGCATATGAAAGTTATGTTTATACTATACTGTAGTCTATTACATTTAATAGTTTATCTAAAATATAGACATAGATTAATTAAAAATATTGCTAAAAATGCTATCATCTGAGCCTTCAGTGAGTGTTAATCTTTTTGCTGGCAGAGTCTTGCCTAGATGTCGATGGCTATTGAGTGCTAAGGGGGGTGGTTGCTGAAGGTTGAGGTGGATGTGGCTGTTTCTTAAAATAAGACAACAATGCAGTTTGCTACATTAATTGACTCCTCCTTTCGCTTGAACACTTAGAGACCATTGTAGGGTTATTAAGTGACTTAATTTCAATATTGTTGTGTTTCAGGAAATAGGGAGGCCTGAAGAAATGGAAAGAGATGGGGGATGGCTGGTGGGTGGAGCGGTCAGAACAACACAACGTTTATTTGTCATCTTATATGGGCACAGTTTGTATAGTGCCCCCAAACCATGATGTTACAATAGTAACATCAAAGATCACTGATCATAGATCACCATAACAGATATAATAATAATGAAAAAGTTTGAAACATTGTAAGAATGACCAAAATGTAACACAAAGACATGATGTGAACACGCCCTTGTTGGAAAAATGATGCCGATAGACTTGCTCAATGCTGGGTTGTCACAAACCTTCAATTTGTAAAAAATGCAGTATTTGAGAAACGTAATAAATTAAAATACAATAAAACAAGGTATACCTGTAAAATATGGCCTCACATTTAGTCCAGATAACAAAGTGAATTTCACTCTCAATTCATCTCCATCTCCCCATAGTTTATTTTATCTTGACTACAAAGAAACAAGCAGGAAATCAGGAAGCTGATTGGTCTCTCTATTAGTTTCTTGACTCTCTCCTTCCATGGAGCAGTCTAACTCCATGGCATAAATGTAATTTCTGAGCAAAAATTTCAGAAGCTTTGGTCCCACTCCTTTTCCTTTTATTAACAATAAAATCATTAGATTTTCAACAGAAAGGATGTCTCTCTTCTCACCTTGCAATGTAGGAATTGTACTACTGTCTTGACTAGAAGTTGTATTTGGGACAGCAGAGGGAGATAACTGTCTGAGGATGTCTCTAATTTGGATAAACATGTGTTAAGGACTTATTATTTCTAAAACATTCCTTTAAGTATCAGAGACACTGAGGAAAAAACAAAAACAAACCTAAATGATCCCTCCACAGGCTTTCATCCTATTCTATTCCATTCAATAAACATTGATTAAGCACTTACTGCGCTGTGGCTCTGTGCTCGGTACTAGATACTGATTCCTCAAGAAGATGAGGTGGGAGATTCTCCTGCAAGTTTAGGGAGTCATGCTGAGGTGGACATTGCCTATAGAAGCAATGCTTTTTACAATTTCAGAGTCTCACAGTTTTTCATTGGCATCTTATATTACTTAGAGCAGATCTGACTTCTGCAGCTTCTCACTTGGTCTCTAAGGTCCCCTTCAGCTTTGTGAGAGAGAGGTGAGGCTCTAAATGGCACAGGGGCTTCTTGGCCAATGACTACCATCATTTCCCCACTTTCTGATATGAAGAAATGACCTGTGTCTATGGAGAAATTCAGTGGAAAAAATAACAATCACTTCTGTCCTACAGTTCAGCTTTCTTCCCCAGGTCAGGTGCCTTCAGATTAGGGCTATTTTTGCATCTGAATTAATCCCCAGGGATATCATGGGTATGCTCAGAAGCCAAGATCTAGGTACATGCCTTGCAATGAATTTCCTCCCATGACAGGGAGAAAGAAGTTTAAAGGCAGTGCTGGACTATTCTGCCTCCCCTGGTGCGGAAAATCTCTTTCACATGATGACATGGTGCCTTCATCTCTTTGATTCACATATCATTAGAAGGCTAAGTTAATTTCCACCTTTTCAGGAACTTGTTAGCACTTAGGGCAGAGAAGGTTAAAAAAGTAACTCACCCTCAATGCCTGCCAATAAGGATGCTCCAAAGGCAAGAGATATGTAGAATTTATTGTGACTTTCTTTCATTCTGAGAGTGAATTGTCATAATTAGGTGGATGAAGAAAATAGTCACGAAGGACAGTGAAGACAGAAATTACTCCAATTCAGGTGAGTAGCAATAAATTCATGGGTGGCTACTTAAAAGCCAAGTTGCCTTGGGTGGACATTAGCCACAGAAGTCCTGAAGAATGGACTTGGTCTTTCCATTATACCATATTGTAGGAAAGCTTCCCCTCACCATCTTTTACTTAAAAGTATCTTATCTGTTGATATTTGAAAATTTACCCCTAGGGACTCTCTTTTGGGTTGAAGGCTACCTTCAAGATGCAGTCCATGCTGAATACACAAATACCTCCCATACCTCTTGAAAAGTTCTAAACATCTTGACCAAATGAGACTGGTTAGTGATCTCATCAGTGAGGCCCCTGACCCTTTTGCCTTCAGTGAAGTTTCCAGGATTGAACTTTAGCTGTGAAGAGATTTTGATTCAACTTCTCCTACTGAAGTTGTACATGTTTGGAGTCAATCAAGCTACTGTGGGGGAAAGGTAAAAAGACTATTCACTGGAGATGTGGGTTTTCATTACCTTTTAAAAATAAGTTGATTTACTCTGAGGCATCACCTCACACTTTTTATATTGGCTAATATGACAAAAAAGGAAAATGCTGGATGTTGGATGGGATATGGGAAAACTGGGACATTAATGTACTATTGGTGGAGTTGTCAACTGATCCAACCATACTGGAGAGCAATTGGGAACTATTCCCAAAGAGCTATAAAGCTGTGCATACCCTTTGATCTAGCAATACCACTGCTAGGCCTATATTCCAAAGACATCCAAAAAAGGAACTATTTGTACAAAAATATTTATACCAGCTCTTTTGTAGTGGTTAAGTATTGGAAATCGAAGGGAGGCCCATCAATTGGGGAATCACTAAACAAGTTGTGGTCTGTGATTGTAATGGAAGAGTATTGTGCTGTAAGAAATGACAAGCAGGATGATCTCAGAAAAATCTGAGAAGACTTACATGAACTGCTACATAGTGAAGTGAACAGAGAACCAGGAGAACACTACACAGTAACAGCAACATTGTTTGATGAAGAACTGTGAATGACTTAGCTGTTCTCATTAATACAATGATCTAAGACAATCCCAAATGAATAATGATGAAGCTTATATCTGCCTCCAGAGAAAGAACTGATATTGTTTGAATATAGACTGAAGCATGCTATTTTTCACTTTCTTTTATTATTTTCTTCAAGTTTTCTTGTACAAAATAGCTAAGATGGAAATGTTTTGCATGATTGCCCTATATATGTATGTATGTATACATACACACATACTCTCTCTCTCTACACACACACACACACACACACACACACACACACACACACACACACACACTATACACACACATATACAACCTGTATCTGATTGCATACTATCTCAGGGAGAGGGTTGGGGAGGGAGGAAAAGGATAGAATTTGGAACTCAAAACTTTTAAAATGTTAAAACTTTTTTTTAAGTTGACTTATTTTTTTTATTCTAAACAACAACAAAAAAGATCAGTTCATACATATAACAGACCATAGAAAGGGCTGTACATGTAGCCAAGAGTCGGAACTATGGACAACTGTTTTTTTCCTCCAAATATGCAACACATTCTATATGTTTCTTACTGACCTTCCTTCTGTCATTTTCTGTGCATTTAAAAATGATTAAATTATCTTTTTTAAGTTTTTGTGACCCTATAGACAGAGCTTACCTTAGTCCTCTATGGATTATGAGTTGTTATTGGATAAGGACTAAAGATCTTAATATCTGGTTTGCCCTATACCACTTTCTTACAATTTTGGTAAGGAAAAAACCCTGAATTTGAAGACTAAAGCTTCAGACTTGTTACAAATGCAGGTAGAAAGGGGTTTGTAGGACAGTGCTAACCTCTAGTTTGTGACATTATGCCACGAAGGGTGCAGGAAGGTTCCTGTTTTGAAGCATTTTCTTGAGTCTCCCTGAGAAGTTTAGAAGCAGCATGAATGCACCTGATGATTTTATAGCTTAGGTGCAACTATATTAGAATCTAGAGCTATGAATCTCTTCCCTTGGGACCAAGTCACAGAAGCTTATAATGCCAACTTCTGGGAGAATTCAATTCAGCAGATCAATTCAGCAGAGAGTTATTAAACACTATGTATAAAGCACTGTGCTAGGCACAGCGGACACAAAAACAAAAGCAAAATAAAACAGTCCCTGCTCTTGAAGAATTTATAGTCTATTGGAGAAATGTAATGCATATACAAATTAAATATAGGATAAATGTGTGAGGGAGTGTGAACTTACAATGAGGGTTATCAGAAAAAGATTTCCTAGTAAGAGGCTGAATTGAATTTTCATGACTGACATAGAAAATGGTAAGAATTGTTTTAGTATTTAGAACTATTTCTGTACATATATATTATGCTATTGTAGTCTGTGTGCTCTGGTCCTCTTTTGCAGAGCCAGGGTGCTATATTTGCCCTCATGGTTCAAGGGTACCCTGAAGGATTTATGGGTTGTCTCTTTTCTCTACTGTTATTGGCTTGAGTCCCTACCATCTGTGCCATTCCTATAGTTAATCATTTTTAGAATCAAATATATTAAGGAAAATATATTGCCACCTTGCAATTTCATCAAAAGCAACCTTTCCACTGGTGAAGGGTTATGGTGAGTTGGATGCCCTTTTGAAGTGGTCCAAAAAGGCTTGAGACCTGCAGGCCCATAACTCTTCAATGCTGGGACACTGCGATCATTTTTCCACTGTGTCTTCCCTTCTCCAAGCATTTGCATTTCTTTGAACATAGCCTCATACAGCAAGGGCCCCAAGATTATGGTAGGAGCTAGGATAAGCTCCTGGGGTTGGGGTGGTTACCTGCTGGTTCTCCCCCCAACCCATCACCTTCACTCAGCCATTTTGGTGCTTTATACACCTAATTTCATGGACTATAAAAGGATTAGTCTGATTTCAGGGAAGGTTGTCAGAAGTCTTTTCCTAGCCTCCACAAGCCAGCAGGTTGCTTTCTTTAGTTCATGATCTGGTGACTACAGGTGGAGATTGTGCTTCTTTATCTTTCTTATTCTTGGATTATATGCTTTTAAGTCACTCAACTGCTGTTAACCTCAGTTTTTTCAAATGTAAAATGTGTATAATAATACCATCTACTTCCCAGGGTAGCTATGGGGATCAAATGAGATAATATTTGTGAAGTACTTAGCAAAGTGCCTGGCACATAGTAGGTGCTATAGAAATGCTATTGTTACCATTATTGTTTTTAATAATATTTAGTTATAAAAATAGTTTTTAATTGGATTTTACGATTCTAGAGTCTGTTGCATTTTTTTAAAACCTAGAACCAACTAGACTAAACCAAATTATAGGTCAGACCACACTAAGTCACTGTCCCGTTTGTTCTCCTTTCTGTGCTTTCCATCTTGTCAGTGGCCTTCTTAAAACATGGTACCCAGAAATGAGTGTAATACTGCAGATTGAAGGAGAGCCCAGCATAGAGTGTCTATTACCTCCTTATTCTTGGAGGATATACCTCTCTTAATGTAGCTCAGGTTTGCATTAGCTTTTTTGCTTTCAGTCTGCAACCCCACCCTGGTCCTTATCAAACAAACTGTTGTTTGATCATGCCTGTCCTAGTCTGTGTTCATGAAGCTGAGTTTTTTTAACTTAGTGTAAGATTTTACATATGCCCCTATTAGATCTCATTTTATTGGTAAAGTCAGCCCCAAATTTTAGCTTGCCAAGATTTTTTTGGAGCCTGTTTTCACTGTTTGGTTTCTTAGCTCTCCCTCTCCCTTTTTTTTTTCAATTTCAAACTTTATTAGCACTCCATTTATGCAGAATCCCAGAATCTTTGAATCCAAGAGTTGGAAGGGACTTCTGAGATCAACACACCTAATTTGTTCTTGATTGGTTATGGACTGGACAAGAATACCTCTGAGGTCATTTCCAGCTCAGAGATTCCTGGACTGTGCTCCAAGTTCCTGAGGTCAGACTTTATGATGTTGGAATGACTGGATGTTGCACTTCAAATTGGTTGCATTAAGGAAATACAGACAGGTTTTTCCATTTTAGGTCTATTTATTCCCTACTGCTGTTTTTTGACTAATGGATTTTTATCTATGAATGTTGTATGTATACAACATATGTTGGTTCAATTGGATCTTCGACCAAGATTTCTAAATATTTCCAACCTATTTAAGAATGAAGAGGTTTATCACTAGTAGTTTGGCCACCAGATGATGAATTCATTGGCAATGATAACCTATGAAAAATGGCCCTGAGTCCAGCATATCTCCTTTTGCTTCCACAATGACATTGGTGGGGTGTTGGAAAAGAGTATAGTAGAATGGAAAAGTAAGATAGTGGATATTAAGAGTTACAGTTTATAGACCACCTATAGACGATAACTTACCTATTAAGACGTTAAATGTTGCATCTTTGTGCAATGATTTGCACACTATTGGAACAACTGATCTACAGCAATATTGACTGTTAACATCCTTGCAAAAATGGCACACTCTATTACCTTCTCTGATCTCTCTACAGTGTCATGATCCATCTTACCTGTCATTCAGGAGGTAGTCTTATTTTAAGGGCTACCTAACCATAACATTTTAGACATAACTTTCATTTAGACCATGGCTTCTTTTTGTTTCCCACCAGTCTGAAAGTTGAAGCATATATTTTTACCACAGAAATCACAGGTTGTTGTCATCAGGAGATGATGAGAGAAAAGCCTTTGGTGGTATGTCATTTACCAATGAAACAAATGGCTCTTCCTAGTATCCACCACTTGATTTCATTTAAAAACTTTTATTTATCTAGAACCCAACCTTCATTTTGGAATAATGATTTCTACCCTGGTCATTTCTCCATATTCGTCCCTCTGCTCCAATACCACTGCACCTATGGTAGTCTCTCTTAGTGAATTGGGCACCACTCAGGCCTTCTTACAATTTACTCTGTTGTTGTGGTTCAGTTGTTTCAGTCATGTCCCACTCTTCATGACCCCATTTAGGGTTTTCTTGGCAAAGATACTGGATTCTTGATAGTGGGCAAAGGTCAACATAGAGAGAAGGTGACAAATTGTAGCATCTTGGGCTTGTGAACTAGAGTAATTCTTAACAAGTCTACTGTGAAAGCTCATTGTCCTTCATCTTAATAAACCCTGTAAGATTCCCTTTGTGAAAGGGTGGGACTTCATTTGATGATTCTGAATTTGTGTCTATATTTTATGAATTCTCTTTGATAACCTTGTAGGGACTTTGATTCAGTTTTTTGCCTAAGTGATTCCTTAATTCCTTGAGTCTAAGAAATTCTTTAATTACTTGAATGTGGGCTTTGACATCTTACACCAACCATATTTGAGGGTTGTCATGACTTGTTAGAGTGCAAGGAATAATTAAATATGAATGAGAATAATCCTTTATATATAGATATATGCATACATATATCTATATATACACACACACATATGAATACATGAATAATCATTATATATACAGAAATGTATATATACACATGCAAAATTCATTCCCACATGTGTGTATATATGCATGAATGTATATAGATATGCATATATACACATACACATAAATATATACATACACACATATATACATACACACATACATATGTGTGTATCTTTCTAATCCCTATTTGGCTCTCTACCCCATATTCCTATAACACATATAGCTAGGCATGGTGACTTGCATGCTAATCCTTGACTTTGCATCGTAGGTTGGATGGGTTCAAAGAAACAATTTCATTCTTTCCTGGATCTTTGCCCAGTTTTTGAGGGATGTCTTTATCCTATGTTGCTCAAATAAGATTTTCCAGTTTTACTGGGAAGATGAAGTCTAATAAATTAGCTTTCTTATTGACCTGGACTCCACAGTTAAAGCAAAGGAAAGAACTGAGGAAATGTCTGAATAATTTGGGCAAAACAACCACCTAGCCTCTTTAATTTGCAGCTTTGGAGTTACCGTGATGGTGGTATGGTGTGGCAAGCAGGGCTGTTCAATCATTGCTATTTGCCCCCCACCATACTACTGACTCATTCCCGGAATAGATTTCCCAGTATAAACATCCTTTCTTTGCTCTGGAAAGATATATCAAAAGAGATCTATAATTCTTTTTCTTTCCAGCTCTTAGCCCCTAGACAGAGACAACGCTTTGGCAAATACATTCCTTTTAAATCTCTCTTTCTCTTCCTCTCCTGGGATGGTGCTCCCTTTCAGGCACCTTCTCCCAACCTCAATCTCAGAAAACAGACTTCTATTAGCAAATGCCTTTGTGGTTAACACTGTTTAAAAAGACTAAGTAAAGGTTTAAAACAAAGAAAGGCTGATAGATTTTCTCCTTGTCTAGTGCAAAAAAACCAGGTTTCTATGTTGTTGTTGTTCAGCTGTGTCCAACTCTTCATAAGTCTTTCTTGGCAGATCCTAGAGTGGTTTGTCATTTCCTTGTCCAGTGGATTAAGACAAAAAAAGAGGTTAAATGACTTGCCTAGGATCATATAGCATCTGAGGCAGGATTCGAACTCAAATCTGTTCTGACTTTAATACCAGTCCTCTATCCACTGAGCCATCTGGCTACCTCCTTAGGTTCCTATAAGGGAGACCTATACCGAACTACTCTTCGAAATTGTAGGCATTGGGAATGTGGGGTTGGGGAGGCAGAGTTTCAGCAATACATAATCTATTCTTGTCAGCCATTAGGCCCTATCACCTAAATCCTAGAATCTTTACTCCACTTCTCGAGGTAGATTTCTCTGCCAGTGTTTGTGCTCTCCCAGTTGGGGTGATCGCTGACTTTTCTCAGACCCCTCCTTAGCTCCTTGAGTCATTTCAGACTTTTTGTGAAGAGCTTAGTTCTTTCTTAAGTCTGGCTCCTGCCTGGCATTATTGGAATTTTCTTGTTCTGGAGCTATTTCATTGTCTTTGAAGGGTCACTCAAGGGACTTATTCTTTCTTTGTGGAGGGATTACCACATATGGCCTGAATTTTTAGTCAAACACCTCCTCTTTACATTTTGTGATTAGGTCTGGGCTTTCAGAGGGCAACCCTCTTACAGTTATTCAGAAATGGGGTCTACTTTGTCTTCTCACACCTCTTTCCCCTCCTCCCCCAGTACAAGGGAACTAGAAAGAGGCAGCTGTGGAGATACTGGTTAGAGAACGCATCTTGGAATTAGGGAGACCTAGATTCAAGACCCCACTCTGGCACATTTTGGCTGTGTAACACTGGACACATCAGCTGGGCAGACAGCTTTCTAAGACTGAGTTGCAGTGAAGATGTTGAATAGCCAATAGTAGAAGTTATTCACTAGGGACTTCTATATTGAGGAAATCAGAAGTCTAGTAAAAAATGGGAGAGTAGACCAGAATCAGGTATAACCTGGTGGATGGGATCTAAGACTGTTCATTGATAGGCAGTTTGTCCATAGGTGGGGGCATCCCCACACTGAGGAAATCAGAGGTCCTTGAAGTAGAGCACTCAAATGATAGCTGGCATTTTGAAAAGTGAATCTGTTCTGGAGGAAGGGGATCTGAGTTCAAATTCCATCTCTTAGAGTTACTATCTAGGTGAATTTAGACAATTTAGTTAGCCTATCTTGTCCTCAGTGTCCTCATCTATAAAATTAGGGGGCTGACCTAGATGGTCTCTGAGGAATTTTCTGGGGGAGCTCACTAGCACATAGGTAACTCATTGGATAGAACTCTGGGTCTGGAGTCAGAAAGACCTGAGTTCAAATTCAGCCAGCTGTGTTACCCTGGGCAAGTCACTTAACTTTTGGCCTCATTTTGCTCTACTGCAAAATGGGGATATAATAGTGCCTTCCTCCCAGGGTTGTTATAAGAATCAAATGAAATGATATTTGTAAAGTGCTGAACCCAGTGCCTAGCTCATAGCCAGTGCTATATAATGCTTATTTCTTTCTCTTCATTCCCCTCCCCCTTCTATGATGCTATTTATATGGCATCTTTTGTTTACAAAATAATTCACATATATTATCTCATTTACTCCTCTTAGTGATCTTGGGGAGTACTTAATACAAATACTGTTACTTCCATGTTACAGACGAGGCAAAGAAGGCTCAGAGATTTGACCAAGGTCACACAGTCAGTATATGGCAGAAGACTTGAACCCAGGTCTTCTCATTTTAATTCTAGTGTTGTTTTCTAGTGCACTACTGGCATAGATGATTTCTTTCTGAATTCTTTTACTGTAGTTTTACAAAAGGCAGAAGGTCAAGGTGATCTTCAACTCCTTTTCATGCTCCTAGAGCAAGTGGAATAAACATTTTAGAGTTGACCATTGAAAAGAGTAAATTTTAATTAAAATTTAAAAAAAATTAGAGCAAAAGGAAAAAAAAACACAGCGGGTTTTGCCAGTCATCTTTGATAGTCAAAATTGTAGGTTCACAGAATATTAGGGCTAGAAAGGACTACCTTGGAGATTACCTAATATAACTGCATTTTTTTGTTCAGTTGTTTTTCAGTCATGCCCAGCTCTTTATGATCCCATTTGGGGTTTTCTTGGCAAAGATCCTGGAGTGGTTTGCTATTTCCTTCGCTTATTTTACAGATAAGAAAACTGAGGTAAACAGGGTTAAGTGACTTGTCCAGGGTCACACAGCTAGTAAGTGTCTGAAGTCAGATTTGAACTCAAGAAGATGAGTCTTCCTGATGGTAGGCCCAATACTAGAGGAAACTGAGTCTAAGGGGAGGAGTAAAACTATTCTACCAAGGTTATGTAGCTAAGGAGTGGCAGAACCAGAGTTCTGAAAACCCCATAACTAGCTATGTGATGTTGAACAGGTTAGGTCAATTCAACTCAAGAACTATTTATTTAAGTCTTTATAAGGTCGTCTTTCTGAGCCTCAACTTTTTTATCTATAAAAGGAGGAGATTGGATTAGGTCATCCCCAAGATCCTATCCAGCTCCTCCACTCTATGATTCATTTTTTAAATGGATGTAGATTATATGTATCTTTTGAATTGTGGCTCTGTTTGAGCGCTGAGCCTTGGGACGACTCAGTGGAGTGAAACTGTAAGGGGGAGGTTGAAAGCAGTCATTACACATGATTTGGAACAACTATTCAGCCAGTGGTGCAGTGGATAACACGTTGAACTTGTATCAGGAAGACCTGATACTCATCCCAACTCAGATACTTAAAAGCTGTGTGACTGTGGGCAAATCACTTCATCACTCTGAGCCTCAGTTTCTACATCTATAAAATGGGGATAATAGCTTTAGCAGTACCTCAAATATATTTTTTGAGGAGGAAACAAAATGTTGTAGATGAAATACTTTATAAGCCTCCAAACACTATACCGTATAAGTTGAGGTAGGCTTATTTTCCAAATAGGCATTTGCTGGGTTGGGGATTGAGTATGGAGGATGTTTTGCTTAAAGCCAGGTTTTTTTTCCCCTAAGTCTCACCATGATCCAAATCTTTTCTTTACTGTTTCTTGTAACCCCACTAATTGAGATCACCCAAAATGTTACCATGAGCTAAAGTCAACATCAATTAAAAATCCCATTTATATTCTATTTGAAAACACATGGTGCTCAAAAGTATGTGATTTTCATCGAACTTTCTCATCTGTTTGTCATTTAAAGTTCAGGCCATTTTCCATATTTCTATCAAATGCTGCCTCAGATGAAAGCCTGCCAAGTGATTGTACAAAATAACTTTCTGAAGTTATAAATAATCTAATACTTGCTGAGGGTTGACCTCACTATACAATAATATACAAATTAATGACTGGAGCCCAGGGGTAAAGGGGACTCAATGATTGCCTTCTTAGGGTTGAGCTTCTGCTTATAATAATACATGTAGTCATTTCTCTTCATCCGCCTATTCATCTTGGCAACTTTTAGGAAGGTGGAATGTAGGAGAGGCATTAGGGAACACAGCTGTAGAATTGCTGATTGGCCTAGGACCTAATCTTTGGGAGACCTGGAGCTGTTCTGGTGACTAGGCAAGGAGAGGGAGATAGCATCACCAACTGGTTTAGAAAGAACCTGACAAGCCTGGTGTGGTGGCATGTGCCCATCATTCTTGCCACTAGCTGGCTGAGATTAGTGGATTGCTTGCGCTCAGGAGTTCAGAGCTGTAGCAGTAGGTTAACATGATTGGGTAACTACATTAAGTCCAGCAAAACAATAGTGAGTCCACAGGAATAGGTTACCAGGATGCTGAAAGAGGGGTAAACCAACTCAGGTCAGAAGCAGCTTCCAAGCTAATCAGAAGTGAGACTGGATTCATAAGTGAACTCTGCACTTCCAGCTTTGGGGAGACAGGGAAACCTAGTCTTCAAGGAAAAAAAAAAAAGAAAATTTAAAACAAAGGAAAAAACTCAATCATATCCTAGGACTAGACATACTATCAGCACTGAAAAAGTCCACCCAATACCTAGATTCAATGCTTCTCTTATGCCACAGAACACAAAATGCAAGGATTTTAGGGATTGTCTGGTTTAATCCTTACGTTTTATAGGTGAGAAAACAGACCCAGGGAGGAAGTTACTTTCTTAGGGTAGCACAGTTAATGACAGAGAAAAGTCTAGGTCCCAGGTTTCCTGAGTTCTGAGTCTCTTTGTATTATGTCCTTGAGTATTCTCTGAAAGGCAACATAACAACAGTGCAAAGCACTGTGAGTTAGAGGTCAAGAGACTTGGATTCTCATCCTGACTCTGCTGCTAGCTCTCTGTGTGATGGGAATGGGTCCACTTTGTCCAACCTCTTGAGACTCTACTTCTTACTTTTGTATTAGGGTTGGACCAGAATGATGCCTAAGCTCCCTTCATGCTTTGACATCTTACAGTTTTCTTAATTCTCCTTCACAGCTGCCTTTGATGTTGTATTTCATTTGTGTAAAAAATGGAGGGGTGGGGAAGAGATTTGGGATAGCTGTTGGGTGCACACCTATAGGGTGGGTACAGTGAAGAGACACAATACTATTTACTCAGGGACCTGCTTCCCACCCCCCCACCCCCCAGTTGAGGCACCATGAAAAAAGGGAATGTGGACCATTTGGCTTTGTGAATGTACTTCCTGATGGCCATGTGTTTTGTTTATGGTCTTAGGTCAATAGGCAAAGTTGTCTGTGATGGTCAGGTTGCTTTTCCATTTAGTCATGGTTTTACTTCTAAGTCTTCCAGCTGAGTGAGGTGATAGGCCACTCAGGTTCTTTGTCCTTCTGAAGCTCTTTGTGGACATTTGTCCCTTCTATTTCTTCTCCTATGCTTTGAAGGTGGAGTTTTTTCCTGAAATGTCAGCAATGAACATTGAAAGATTCTTTTTAAAAATTGGTTTTAAGACACCCAATGATTTACAGTGCAACATAGCCAGCTGTCACTTGAGTTCATTAAAATAGCCCTCCCTGGAGGTTAGGTGAACCTTCAAGTTCAAATAGTTTTTAATCTGAAAAGACACATTCCAGTTGTTTCCAGGAGACATATCCTGGTGGCCCATTAGGTCAGTGGAAGAGAGTGATCACTAATCAAGTGCCAGATACCAGGGGTGACATTTAGCATCATGGGGACCATCTTGGTCCCTGTAATTGGAGCTGAGGTCATGGATCATGCTTGATTCCTTCTCACAGTGTTGATGAGAAAGCCAGCTTGGGCTTTGGAGGGTAGAGAGAGGTCACCAAGATGCCTGTAGCTACTTTCAACTATACCTCGTGGGTCCTTGAGGCTCAAGCACTGAAACTCCTATCTTAGACTGGAATGTAGAGGAAGGAGGGGTTGGGAATGGGGGATGTGGGGGTCAGGTTTCTAGGGAGGAATCAGGCTTCTGCTTGTAGAGGATGGTACTGAGCTAACACACAGGCAAGCAATGTTGATTGGGGGAAGTGCTGAACTGATGAGGTATTTACTATCTCAAGCCAAAATTCTTTCCTTCAAGCAGTGGTATCTGAGATTAATGGAATTGAAATGCCATTGCTTAAGATTCCATAACAAACAGTGCTCAGTAAAGCACCTTCTCCTCTCTTCTAACTCCTTCCATGCTCCCCTGACCCTTTCCTGTTCATAGTGTGCCTCAGGTATGTCCTTTGTTGGGTTGGATTATTTCATTGATCCACAGGAAACAATGACCACATAAAACACTCCATAGTCTAGAGATGAGCACTGATGCATGCCCTGCAGCTGAGATTAAAATCTGTGCCATAAATCTTTCCACAATATCGTATACAGTACACACAGTTACAGGCAACAAACTTGTGAACACAGGGCTGACACACAAAAAATTCACATCTTGAAATTCCAGGTGATTAAGAGATTTGTTCTTATATTTGTGAGACACTAATCACAAATTAGGGGAATGGGATGAGATTGGTCATTAATACTCCCTTTCTTCCACTGAACAAACTGGGATTACATGTGAGTTTGGGAGTTTGGGGACTGTTGACGCACTGTTTGTAAACTATTCATGATAATAATTGATTTATAATAATAAAATAATTGATCAGCTTTACTTATGCACACCATCTCATTTTAGCCTTAAAACTACCCTATATAGTTGGCAAAACAGGCATTCGTATTCCCATTTTACAGATGAAGAAACTGGAGCTCAGAGAGCTTAATTGTGCTGGGTGTGCCCAGGACCAATACAGTTAGTATGCAAATTTCTCAGGATTCCTAACTTCAGGTCTAACCCTCCATCCATCATGCTGTGCTGCCTCTTTGACATACAGACAGACAGGGTTAAGTGATTTACCTGAGCTCACATAGCTAGCTAGTGTTTGAGGCCAGGTTTGAACCCAGGAAGAAGAGTCTTCTTATATCCAGAACCTGGTACACTATCCACTGTTCCACCCAGCAGCCTCTTGCTTTAAGTAGGAAGCAATTAATGGTAATGTCATGGAATACATTTAGAACCTTTCCCCCATGTCTCCTTCTTCATGCCACCACCCTGAGGAGGCCCATAACAAATAATAATGGAATTATTGACCATCTCCATAATTTCTTACTTGAAGATATCACAGTGTTAGTTTTATAGGTCAGCATCCTTGCTTCTTAGCTGATAGTTACACAGAAGCTGGATGTTAAACTGATACTTCCATTGTAGTCAACTCTCAATTTTCTGTGGTAAAGACATGGGAAAGAATTGAGAGCAAAGAAATAACATAGATAATGGAAATCTATGGATTACATAAAAACATCATGACCAGCCAAGACTTTTTAACTTTTTCACCATCTTGACAAAAAACCAACCAACAAAAAAAAATCCAAACCAACCCACAGAACAGGAAGCCATAATGTTTTGCCAGTCAATGGGCACTGGGCAAACCCTTACAAAGGCACTTGAGTAGTTCCTAAAGACTTAACAAATAGTGTGATGATAATGAACATGAAAGCCTTTACCAGATGGACCCAATTTCACCACGGAAAGATTAGGAGGCACTAGTACAGGTGATTGTAAGTGGTTATGAAGTCACCTTTTCTGGGGATTTTTATGACAAAGACAGATGTCCATCTGCCTGGGAGGCTTTTAGTGTAGTTGAGTCTAGGCACAGGGGAATGGACTAGGTAACCTTTCAGAGGTCTCTGCATAGTCCCATGATTCTGTAAGTAATGAGTAGACAGAAAATTTCACTCAGTGTTTGGCCAGCCATCTGCTCTTTCCCGGAAACTGGCTGATAAAGGCCTTCTATGTGGGTAGAAGGTGAGCTGCAATTAATTATCTATGGCATTGATGAAGTTCTTGTAGGTTATTCCCTTGCTAATCCAGCACCATATCTACATCTCATCCACACCTCCCTCCCCCCTGTCCATGTTAATAGTCTATTTATGAACTCAGCTCTGTAATTAAATGTTTCATTTGCAAAGAAAATGGTTCCTAGGAAAATCTGAGATGTGTTTATACAGGAGCATTAGGCCTTCTCAGACATTACATAAGAGATTTGTTCATGTTGGCTCACGGCTCTTAGCTTTGCAGATAATCTAATGTATTATGTTTCCAGTGTATGTAGATAACTAAATTTAATATTTTCAAAATGCCTGCATGCAGAAAAGCCCACGTTATTGTGGGCATAATTTAAATTATTTATGTTCCATAAGAATGGAAGGAAATCAGAATTACAGGAACAGGATTCTAAAAACCTCTTAGGCTTTGTTTGGGGCTGCAAATTAATCAGATTAAAGCCCCCATCATTTTTCAGACTTTCCTCTCTCCCTGATCTTTTGGTCTGGCACTGATTTTGTCAGCACACGGTTGTGCTTCCCCCATCAGGGCATTTCTCTGGAATTCAGATGATTGTCTTGGTAGAAAGTAACACCTAGCTAACACCTGAACTTGAGGTCATTGGAAAGGCTTGGGGCTCACTTTAGAGGTTGGTCTTTAGGATTCCTTTCCAGCTTTGTTCCATCTCAAAGGTGATGGAACTACGTTGTATCTGAAGTTACCCACATCAAACCAGTAAGGAGCAAATAGGAGGACCATTGGAACCTCTGGTGGTAGTGACAAAACGAGAAGGGAGCAAAGGCATTCATTTTTATGAACTGATTAGAAAATGGAGAACCAGTACTCAAGAGAAGTATACCATCTTTCCTAATTGAGACTTGCCATCAGATCATTTCTATTATTATCAGACTTGAATTTGCCAACTTTCATCATTAGACAGCTAGGTGGCACAGGGGACAGAGCACTGGGCCTGGACTCACTGAGTTTAAATCTGGCCCAGACATTTAATATCTGGGTGACTTAACCCCTGCCTGCCTCAGTTTCCTCATCTGTAAAATGAGGATAATAACAACACCTACCTTTCAGGGTTTTTATGAGAATCAAATGAGATAATATTTATAAAGCACTTAAAACAGTGCTTGCCACACAGTAGGCACTTAATTAATACTCATTGATTGATTGATTATAGGAGACATTCTTGCAAAAATCTGACATTCTCAGGAGATACAGATGTCTGAACTCCATTTGAAATGGAAGACTTTTCCTAATTAGAGATTGAATGGTTCTCTATTTGACTAGGTCTGCAGAATCTTGACTAAGGATAGGGACTAGGTCTGTAATTTTATTGGCATAAGAATTTCCTGATGAAGATTCTCCTACTAATGACATTTGGCCATTCATGCGTGCCTGGCACCTTCTTTGCAGCTTAGACTCTTAGAGAGTTGTCTAGAGAATTGAGAGGTTAAGGGACTTTCCCAGGGGCACACAGCCAGGTTGAGTCAGAGACTTGAACCCAGGTCTTTCTGGCTTCAAGGCTAGCTCTCTGTCTGTGATACCATGCTGCCTTTCAGCATGTTAATTTGTTACAAAGGGGACTAAAAAATGTTCATGTAATTTGCCAGGATTTGTCTCCATGATACACATATAAAAGACTAGCATTTTCAGGTTCCTGAAATACCAAACAGCCACAGAAACCTGGGTGCATTAAATGGTCCAGCCCCCTCCAAATTGGCCACTCTAAGAGAGATACAGGCTATGTGTGCCTTGTGGTGAGAGAGGGAGAGGAAACTCAGGCAGTTATGGTCAATGATTCTTGGGGGAATGGATCTCTTCTCCAATGACTCATGAGTAATGAAGTTCGACAGCAGACTTCTTGGTGCCCAGAACCCGTCCACACCCAGACTTGATTTACATGGGAACCTTTTCTCAGCTCTGGCATTCAGAAAGGGAAATAGCAAATTTTGGGTGTTTGCTTATTTCCTTCAGTAATTTAGGTTGGGAGGAGGAAAGGCTGATTAATTATACAGCACTGACTCATTAAAATACAAATTCCCTTTGAAATTGGAATCAGGAAATGGATAGTCATTAGGCAAGCTTGGTGGGATGTTGGGTGGTCTCCAGCACTCATCCCGTAAGAGGCAGTTGGAAAAAGCATTCGCTCTAAGCTATACCCTTTGGCTGAGTTGAATCAAACTTAGGGTTAGACTTGTGGAGTTGTGGTGAAAACAGGACTCGGTGAAAAGTGTGGCTGCTGAAGGAGCCCACACAAGGGACCCTGAGACTAGGAATGGTTTGCCCATTTCCTGTCCCTCTGTTTCTCCTGGGGCCTTACTGGATAAATACTACCTTGTCCTGTGTGCCAAACCAATCTCTGCGATCTCACCCCAGGTCACCTGAAAAGCAATAGCTGGCTTAGTGCCCCATAGCCGTCAGTGCTTTCTCCTCAGGAAGATATAGCCATCCAAGAAAAGCGCCTGGCAGATTGAATATATGCTACTCTTGGTAACGAAATTAGGCTGTGACTTTTACTTAGGAGAGTCTAGAGGACTGGGAAAACCAGTTCAGTGAAGACAGAAAAACTGTTTTTTTTGCCTCATTTTACTCTTGGTTTTAAAAAAAATTCAGTTCGCACTAAACAGCAGTGCTTTTGAATGCTGATTTAGGCTGTTGAAGAGACCATATCACTCAAGAATGCCCATTCTCAATGACTTTGTACCTTGATTTCACCTCCCTTCTTGTCTACTTCATAAGGTCTGAGAATCTGCTCTGTAGGGGAGAGGTAGCTGGGAATAACTTGTGCTTATATAAAGCTTTATGGCCTACACAGGAATATCTTGGCATCCCTTTGGCATGGGTCCATTTCCAGTTCAGTCGACCGGTGATCTCACTAATGTCCAGATTACTTCCAAGAGTATTATTTACAACCCATCCATTTCTCCTCATCCTGTGAAATTCTTGTCTGTACTCTCCTACAGCCCTTCCTTGACAGCTCTACTCATTATGCTGAAGACTTTCATATAGGTCTTTTACATTTTGTGGGTACCACTAAAAGCACTTGTGCTATCTGTCTCTCATCTCTCACTCCCAGTATATGACTGACCCATTGCATTTTCTGAGCATGCATTTCTTTAATACTATCCCTCACAAGCACTTCTGATGCATGGAAATATGGTGTAGTCTGCTTTCTCTGAGCATGTGCCATTCATTACCCTTTGCAAAGCCTAGTGAGGGTATATACTATTATTTTCACCATTCTATAGGTGATAAAACAGGCTCAAAGAGTAAATGACTTTCCAAGGTCACATCTCTAGATGTAACAGGGCTGGAACTCAAGCTCAGATCTTTTGACTCCTGGTTAGCATTCTTTCTCACGTAAGGTGTTGCCCACTTCTCTTTCAGCTACATTATGGGGGTGCTGAAGTGACCAAGTGAAGGACAAATTTAATCAGCAGTACTGGGAGGCACATGATTGGGGAAAGGGGGTGGCATTTGTTTTCGTTTACACACATGTGCTGGGGAACCAGATCTGGAATAGGGGGAGGTTGCTGATGCTCTTTTAAAAACAAGAGGACAGCAACAAAACGGAATTTGTTTTTCATGGGGGAGATCAAAAGAATGGATAACAGGATTTCTAAAGAAAAAAACTCATTTCATTGGCAACTTGTTCAGAGAGTCCCAGAATTCAGTAAAGTGATAATAAAGTCTAAATCTGCCTGAGATTGAGCTTTCTTTTTGCCTAGATGTGGCAATATCACCATCAACCATAGTAGAGGTTTTTTCCCGATGGTTTTAGGGTTAGGAAGCATCTAAATTTGGCTCCAGATCTTATTTATTTTTGTGCCTCTTATAGTTCAATATTTAAGAGAATCTGGTGGAACAAACAGTTGGGATAGAATAGTGAGTTAAAGCAATAATACTCATATAGTCTGACAAATCCAAAATAAAGGAAGATTTTTGAATGAATGAATGAAAAAGATTCCCTAACTAGGGGGCAGGTACTTTGCTAGGCACTGGAGATCCAGGCAACTAAGCCAGTTCCTGCCCTCAAGATGCTTATATTCGAGCAGGGGAAGACAAAGCATGCAGGGGCACTACACTGGGAAAGGGGGTAGGATATAGCATAGTGGCAAAATTTGGAAGTGGCTGGGAAATGATTCAGCGGTCTGGTTCTAAGAAAGATAAGGTGGCATGTTCACCAGTCAGGGTGCCTGGGGCAAAGTGTACATGAGAAAGAAGAGGGCCAGACTGTAGGTAGCATGGTTTGGAAACTATTGGGAATTTTGTCCAGTGAATTGAGGAAAAAGCCAGTTTTACCTACTCTACTATCTGAGTATATCATTCTGAAGGAGAAACGGGTAAACCAGAGTTTGATACCGACTGGTCAACTTTTGTTGTATTCATGTTCAAGGCCAGTGGATTTTGCCCACAATTCGCAGGGGGGGCACTTTGACAATCCTGTCCTCAAGGAGTTTAAATCATACTAGAGGTATACAATATGTACCCAGGTAAGTAAATACAAAATTCGGCAGTCAGACAAAGTAATTTCTAAAGGGAAAGATCAGTAACCACTAGGAGGATTACAAAGACCTTTGGTAGGAGGTAAGACCTGAGTTGTGCTTTGAAGGAAACTAGGGATCCTAGGAGGATGAGATGAGGAGTGAGTGAATTCCAGGCATTGGGGAACCTACCCATATTTTTGAAGCTCAGCTCTTCTTTATTGTAATTTTGATGGTACTGTTGCTTTGTGAAAAGTCATTCAGCTGTTTAATTGTATACTATTTCTTCCCTTCCCTCTCCTACCCTTCCCTGCCCTACCCAAACACCACTTAGTAGTCATTTTTTGGGCCCTGATGGCTCTGAGTGAATGTATACAGTAATTGTTTCTGTTTTGGCCAGAAGCCCTGAGGGTCCATCCCTTTTTTGATTAGGTAAAAGGGGACTTTCCTTCTCTCATTTCTTAACTAGCCTTAATCACTGAATGGGTATTGCCTCAGTCAAAGTGAGAACTCAGAAAAGACCTTAGCTGAAAAAGACCAAGGTTCTCCCACTGCATTGGGACCATCTCCAGTCCTTCTGACCTATGTCTTTCCACTGGAGCCAGATAGCTTGGGAAGAACTAGTGACCTTGCATAGCTCTCTTGCGCTTAAATCCAATTCACCTGCAAGTCATGGCACTATCTTCTTGATGTTATGATCTTATTCTGAGAAGGAAGGACAAACAACAGCTCTCCACGACTGTGTATTGTAGAGTTGGTGCTGATTTGCATTTTTAAAGAGATTTCCTCACCACGAGCTCCCTATGCCAATGAAATCACTTGTCAGGTTAAAAAAAATGCAATTTATACATATCATAATAATAGTAACATTGTAAGATCTTTAGAGTGTAAGTTCCTTGAGGTCAGGGATTGTCTTTTGTATCTTTTTGTATCTCCAGGACTTAGCAGAATGCCAAGTACACAGGAGGCACTTAATAAATGTTTATTGGTTGATCTTGAAGGTTTATCCGTCTTTTCTATACCCCTTATTGCCCAGCTCAATAAGTCTTTATTGGTTAATATTTATTTATCTGCTTTATCAGCCAATGTTATCATAATGAAACAAAATTTGAATTTAAAATGATGTAAAGTCGAAGTGGATAGATTCTTTTAGACTTTAGTTCTCCCATTATTGGACAATTTATAGAGACCAGAAAATGTTGACCTTAGGATCTACTGGTATATTTATTTATACATCTAGGGTCTGTTTTCTCCTTTGCTCCTAGAGAGGAGCCAAAATTTCTGCGGGAGAATTCAATTCAAATCAACCCAAATCAACCAACTCCTGTATGGGCAAAACACTTATATCCAATGGGTACAAAGACAAAATTGAGTCCCTGCCCTCAAGGACTTCATAGTTTTCTGAAAGAAAAAATAAACTCCAAGATAATTTGAGGAGAGAAAGAGAGCCAACAACTGGGGGGGGGGGGGTGGAAAATCAGGAAAGACTTGGGGTGTTCTGGAGCCAGCTTGAGAAAGTTGATTGTTAAATTTTCAATGACAACATTTATATCTTGAAACAAAGTAGGGCTTGATTTATTCTTCGGTTGATTGTCTTGACTGAAGAAAGTGATGGAGAAAATAATAATGTAGATTAAATGTAAATGTGTGTCAGGTCTACATTTTCAGAGAGCTAGTTGTTAAATATTTATCAGCAAGTCATGATTTATTATAATGTTATTATTATATAAACTTATTTGAATAGGCAGAGGAGAGAAGGGAATATATTCCAAGCCTAGGGGACAACTTGTAAAAATGCATAGAGGTGGAAGATAGGATGTAAAAGTTAAAGAAACAGCTAGGAAGCAAATCTGGAAGGAGTGTAGAATGCAAGAAGGGGGTGTAAGATGAAATAACTCTGAAAAAGTAGGGAGGATCCAAACTGGGGAGAACTTTAAATTCCAGGCTGAAGAGTTTGCAATTTATCTTAGCAGTCATAGGGACTTACTAAACCTTTTCTAGTAAGTACGCGGCACGTTCAGACCTGTTCTTTAGGAAGATTGTTTTGGCAGCAGCATGGATGCTGGATGGGAGAAGAGAGAGAGTAAAAGCAGGGAGACAGAGAGGAAGTTACTACAATCCTTCAAGAGAGGGTGAGGGTCTGAATGAGAATAATGCCCATTTATAGGGAGAGAAGGGCATCCATCTGAGAGATGTAATGGAAGTAGAACTTGACTTGTCATACTTGCACATGAGCAGTGCAAGAGAAGGAAGAGATAACGAAGGTTCTGAAGCTGAGGACCTGCACCATGAGGAGGTGTCATTGTTGGGCCAGTAGCAGGGTCTGCAGATGCTCTAGCTCCAAATGCTTTTTAGAGACTCTTTTGGGTAAATATGATAAAGATTTTTGGAAAATAATGTTCATTTTTTCTTATCTTAATACACATAAGCATAAAAATAAGAACATTTGCTTCAGAATCTCAGGAAGTTGATTCTTCTGCTGAATGATAAAGATATTAAATATCTAGGTTGACACATTTTCTTTTTTGAAACTGACCATCTGTCTCCACTTGCTTAGAGGCAGCAAGTCCCAGAGGACAGAGTACTATACTTGGAGTCAGAAAGAACTGGTTTTATAGTTGGCTTTTGACATTTACTAGCTGTGTGACCATGGGCAAGTCATTGAATCTTTCTAAGTTTCAGCTTCTGAAGAAAGAGGGAGGGAAAGAGGAAAAGAGGGAAGGAAGGATGGGAAGAAGTGAGATAGATAGAAGGAATGAAATAGGGAAGTAAGAAGAAAGGGAGACAGAGAAGAAAGGAGGAAAGGGGAAGGAAGGAAGGAAAGAGAAAGAAAAAGGAATTGAGGAAAGGAAGGAAGAAAAAAAAGAAGGAAGAAAGGATTGAGGGAAGGAAGGAGAGAACAAAGGAAGAAGGGAGAAGAAAAAATGGAAAGAAGGGAAGGAAGGAGGGATAAAAGAAAGAATATTAGAAGCAGGGAGGAAAGAAAGGGCAGAAAGAAGGAAGGAAAGGTGGGAGGGAAGAAAGCAAAGAGGGAAGGAATGAAGAAAGAAGAGGGAAGGGAGGAAGAAGAGGAGAGAAGGAAGAAAGAAAGGAAGAAAGGAGGAAGGAAAGGAAGGGTCAAAAAAGGGAAGGAAGGAAAGAAGGAAGAGAGGGAAAGAGGGAGAGAAGAAAGAGACAAATTAAAAATCAAAAAGAAAGAAGGGAAGGAAGGGGAAAGAAAAAATAAAAAAGGAAGTAAGAAAGAAGGGAAGGAAGAAAGAAAGGAAGTAAACAAGCATCTATTAAATGCTCAGAGTGGGCCAGGTACTATCCTAAGCACTTTATAAATATTATCTCATTTGAGCCTCATGCCAGCATTGGGAGGTAGGGGCTATTATTATCCTCGTTTTATAGTTGAGGAAACTGAGGCAAACAAAGATTAAGTGATGTACATTCAGATAGTAAGTCATACAGATAGTAAGTGTCTGAGGCCAGATTTGTACTCTTGTCTTCTTGACTCCAGGCCTGGTTTTCTATCTACTGTGCCATTTGAGCTACTTTTTACCTGAGGTAAACGGAGATAAAGAGGCCTACGGTGCTTACCTCACAGAGCTGTCATAAGTACTTGAGACCTTTATAAATGCCAGATGTTGTTGTATAGCCAACTATTCTTTTGCCTCCTACATTTAGACCTTGTGATACCCTGCTCTTGGAAATGATAAAGGAAGCCTGGCACTATGGAGTCCCTTCTCCCCTGGCAGTGAAGAATGGCTTTTACTGCTTGGTTTCATCTACCTTCTCTTAGCTTAGTCTTCTGCCTAGACTCCTGATAATGTACAGAAGGGTCCAACTAAAGGAAATCAGAAGGGCCAGGTTTCGGGTTGGCACAGACAGTTGGATGTCACAATATTCTGGGTATCATCTGATGCCTGTAAACAGAAGGAATGGGGCAACTGGGCCTGGCTAGGGATCCTGGAATGTGGTGTCAGTCACAGGGCAGCCCACTCTGAAACCAGACCCTGCCTTGACCCTGATTAATTACTCTGGAGTTGTTCACACAACTAAATTCCTGCTGTCAATGGGTCCTGTGATGTATTTTGAGGCTGCCAATGAAAATAGAGCAGCTCTAATCCTGGTGAGCTTGCCCTGAGGCTGGGTGGGATGTCCTGTGGAATGATTATCATGTGATGAGGCTGCCCATGCTTGCCAGCTCTCCTTGGCTTCTTTGGTGCAATACTCACAGTCTCTTCTCCCCTTTTCTTTTTAAAGGCCCTCACTTTAAAGGGGCTCACTCACGTGGATCACACACTCACAAACGCCAAATGTGTTATTGCTTCATACGTTTAGTAGCCTTACACATTATTCCTGAAAGAGATCAAGAACTCTCAGTTAAAACTAGTAACTTCAATTTCCCATGATAGAAACTGACTAAAGTGGAATCATTCTGGTAGATTTCCCACAGCTCATTAAATACTGGGTTGGCAGTCCTGGATGCCACTGAAAATAATTTCAGAGACACTTTGGGTTCATTGTTTTTCCAGACCCTGTTCTCCCTTGATGCTTCCTTTTCCACTTTTCTTGTAAATGTTGAGATTGGCAGAAAAATGAATCGATCTCAG
Organism: Notamacropus eugenii; assembly: GCF_028372415.1. NCBI lineage: Eukaryota > Metazoa > Chordata > Mammalia > Diprotodontia > Macropodidae > Notamacropus > Notamacropus eugenii. The sequence continues at coordinate 635,740,612 of NC_092872.1, forward strand.
AACCTGTCAAGTCCAACTCAAGGTTTATCAGATCCAACCAGTAATTATAACATATTTAATAAGTGGTCATCACTTTTGTTAGAAGATCTCTGGCAAAAGGGGACTCATTATTTTCCAAGCAAACCCAATTTCCCTTTTGGATGACTTTGTTGGTAAGTTTTTCATTATAACAACTTTAAATCTGCCTCTTTGCAACTTCCACTCACAGTAACTAATCCTGCCAAGCATAATGAGTCTAATTATTCTTCAGTGGGGATAGCCCTTCAGAAGGGATAGCCCTTCAAATATATGAAGATGTCATCTATCATATCTTCCCCTGAGTCTTCTCTAAACATCTCCAGTTCTGTTTTATGTTGATTTAGCTCACTAGACAGTGGCTTGTCATGACTATTTGTTGTTCAGAAAGCCTGTTGAACCTCTCAGGAAGCTCTGAAAAGCCCTACTTCTTAAAATAAAATAAAGTATTGTACTTAAGAGCCAATAAACTGAAACAAATTGCTGTTCTGAGCTCATAAGCCTTTCCCTAGCTTAGTTGGGCAGAGTTTCTCAGTAATGTTGTGGAAGAGATGCAACCCTAAGTTGTCTCAGAAAGGCTTGTTCATTATGGACTCTGCCTAATCCTGGAGGACTGACCTCAGACATTAGGTGGCATCAAGTTTGGCAAGAGGACAAAAGATGACCAAGGTATAAGGGAAGGGCACTGATATCTCTTGGCTCCACTGACTACTTCCCCACAAGTTGGTGTCCCAGAAGGAGTCTTCAGGAAACCTCCATGTGCACCCTTGATTTTCCCAATACTTCAGAATCTCACTAAGGTCTAAGTTATCTTTTCAAGGCAACCAAACACAAGGAGATTCTATTAGAGTGGTTAGCTTCCAGACTTGCTATTCCTCTTCATCCTACCCAAATCCTATATGGGAGGTGAGCCCAAGCTACCCATAATAGCAGCAGAAATGGGGCTGAGTTGTAGATAATTCTGGGATATTTCACATATTTAGTTGATTGTAAACATGGCATTCTGATGCCTCTGTCTCCAGAACTAATGAAAGGTCAGGTTGTGATTAGGAACTTGCTACATACATAGTGATACCAAGATTTTGGCTTAGAGAACCAGCATACTGTAATTCTATGACAAAGGGGAAGAATGTTCGTTCTTCAACGCTTTTCTGGTCAATCCTATGGAAGTTATCATTATTGAATTACTTCAGAGGGTCACTGGGCACTACTTAATTGACCTGTGAAGTAAGCTGTAGTCTTTGCCCTTTGGGCTCAAGGCCAGAAGCAATCAAGAGTTCTCTGGCTTGCCATCATGATAATTTAACTAACTGACTTTGTCTTGGTCATGTAGTCCTGGAGACTGAGACTTTGCTCTGTCGTACCTTCTCCTTAATGTTTGAGGCTCTATACTTAGAAGAGGAAGGCACAGTATTGACTTTAAAAATAACAAGAAATTCATGCTACCTGATTTGATGCTGCTGTGTTTATAACACCAGTCTCTCCTCACCTGCATCTTTTAGAGTTCAGTCAGTTGTTTTTTTCAGTCATATGTGACATTTCATGACTCCGTTTGGGGTTTGCTTGGTAAAGATACTAGAATAATTTGCCATTTCCCTCTCCAACTCATTTTTACAGATGAGTAACTGAGACAAACAGGGTTATTTGATTTGTCCAGGGTCTCACAGCTATTGTATGAGGCCAGATTTGAAGTCAGGAAGATGAGGCCTGGCACTCTTTCCACTGTGCCACCTAGGTGAATCTTTCCAAGCTTCTCTTGAAACTCATCTCCTCTGCCATCTCTCAGAGGGAAGTCTTTGCTGATTCTCCTCCTTATTGCTGCCCTGATCTTCCTCAAATACTCACTTGCAGGCTTGGCTGTGTACATGTCAGCTAATAAGTATTTAACATTTAATTTTTGTCAGATACTGCTATAAGTGCAAGAGACACAAAGTAAGGCAAAAACACAATCCCTGTCCTCAAGGAACTTACCTTCAAGTAGTGGAAACAGCATGTAATTAATTAGATACATATTTGATAAATACAGAATAGACAGAAATTAATTTCAAAGAGGAGAGCCTTAGGAGCTGGGAAATCTGACATCCCAGGGAAAGTTGGATTTCAGCTGAGTCTCAAAGGAAACCAGGAAAACTTAGAAGAAGCAATGTAGTAGAGCATTCCAGGCATAGGGTGGGGAGGGAGAGGGAGGTGCAGGGCAAAGACAAGGAGAAGAGTTGGGAGATGGAGTGTTATATTCTTGAGTATTTTATATGTGGAGATGTAAGTAGGACAGTCAGTGTAGTTAGATCTCAGACTGCGTGGAGGTAAGGTGTCAAGAAGGCTGGAAAGGTAGGAAAGACCAGGTTGTGAAGACCTTTCAGTGCTAAGCAGATGACTTTATATTTGATCATAGAGGTAATAGGGATCCCCTGAAACTCTTTGGGGGTAGGGGGAAAGCGATTGTAGAGCATCAAACTTTTGCATGTGGTATCTTCTCAGAGAACTCAAGGTTCTCAAAGGCAGGGACCATTTTTACTTTTGTCTTTGTAGATCCAGCACTTTAGCAATAGCACTTTGTACACCATAGGTACTTAGCAAATGCTTATTGAATTGAAGATGATGATGATGGTGATAATAATGATAATGATGATAATAAACTTGGAAAATGCCAATTTAGCATTCTGGATAGGAAGGGGAATGTCATTAGTTGTCTCTTGGATATGCAAATCAAGACAAATCAATCAATAATCAATCAATCTAGCTATTCATTAAATGCCTACTACATGCCAGGCCCTATGCTGAATGGTAGGGATATAGAAAGAGGCAGAAGACAGTCTCTACCCTTAAGATGCTTAATGGGGAAGACAATATACAAAGCAAACTATATAGGGCATAAGTAGGAACTAATTAAGAGAGGGAAGGCATAAGCTGTTTTAAAATGCCAGCTAGCATTTATGTACTCATAATTTAGAAATCACTTTGACATTGATGACCTTGTCTGATGCTCACAATAACCTTGTGAAGAAGATGGATATAGGCAGCACTATCTTCTGCTTTTGAATGTAGAATCTAAAGCCAAAAGAGGTTGCTTAAGGCTACTTAGTGACAAAACCAGGATGAGAAGCTAGATCTCCTCACCTCTAGTCCAATGTATCATCTGAAGACAAATTTGAGAACTCTTTTAGCCCAGTGGGGAATATGAGGAAGAGAGAAGGGATGAATAGGAGGCTTCTTGTTCTCCTTTGACTATGAAGGTCATCTTTCATTCCAGGGCAGCAACCCTATCTCAGGAGTGTTCTCCTAAGGTTTAGCCTTCAATCTTGGAAGAAGTATTGGGAGCTCCATGTTTTTTGGGACTACCCAAGGAAACCTCTCAAACAGGAAACTTTTGGCTAGTTACAAAAGCCAACTGTTGTTTGGCTGGCTTCTAAATGCTAACACTTCTCCCTCTCCCCTAAATTCTCATTTTAATGTTGGATGAACATATTGTAATTATGCTAATCAAGCTGGCTGGCCAACCTGAGGCCATATGGGAGGGGCACTGATTTCCCTAATTGGTTCCCTCTCTTCCTAGGGCTGAGGTCTGGCTGACTCTCCTGAACGATAATGGGTCCTGGGGTTGGCAGCCATGGAGAGCCCTACGGCATAGGTCTTATGTATTATTACATGTATTATCACTTATTACATGACAGGTATATTAGACTAGAAGTCAGGAAATTTGGGTTTGAATCTTGCCTCTGGTACTTTCTAGTTTTGTAGAAAAGCCACAAACAGACTCTCAGTACCTGTTTTCTTTTTGGTAAAATGGGAACTATCATACTGTCTCACAGTGTTGTGAGGAAAGTGCTTGTAGAGCTAGAGAAAAGAGAGGTCCTAATGCTAGTGTTCCTGCTAAGCTTGAGCTGGTGTAGACTGTGGCTGGGTGTGTAGAGAAAAGGCTCTAATAATGAGATGAGGGGGTGAAGGGAGGTTTCTGCTTAACTAGGTAAGGACAAGGCACTGGGCTGGATTTTGGCAAAATTGTCCTTCCTTTTCCTTGTATCTCCCTCTACCCTTTTATAGTTCCCTACTGTACATCAGACTAGCACTTTGATTGCTTCTGGACCTTCAGAGATTCCCAAACTTATTTGGTCTACCTCGCTCTTTAAAAAAAATTACTCAGTGCTCCCTGGAAATCTACTTTCTTTAACTGTTTAATTTTTTTTTTTTTTGGAAATTTGTGTCTTTTAAAAAAGTAGAAAAATTTTTAAAAGGCAGCGCATCTTAAATTGAATAATTTATTGTAAATTTGTGGGTTTTTTCCTGCATTGAAATTTTGATGTGCAATATTGCATTGTATAACCTTATAGTATCATATTGTAAGCAATTCGTTACACATGCACAGATTCCTGCAGATGCATGCTGGACTTCCTGACAATGTGCACCTAGCTTGCCTACCAACACTTGCCTGTTGAGTTCTGTTGGTGGACTTGATCACTGATCAGTTATAACTTGCGTTTTGTATGTGTATTTTAAAAATAATGTAATTGCTGTAAGATTAACTGTTATTCAACAGATGAAACATGAACCAGCTGTTTTTCAAAATTCTCTTATTTCTTTCCTTATGCTTTTATTGCCCACTTATTTTTACTCAATACTCCTCCCTCAATTGCACCAGAGACTACTACAGCTCTCCTGGATCAGTCCAGTGTCCCCTCCCCCCCCAGGGGACAATACTGCCCACTTTGGGAACCTAGTGTGTAAGGTACTAGAGAGATAAACATTTGGGCTGTGTGTGTGTGTGTGTGTGTGTGTGTGTGTGTGTGTGTGTGTGTGTGTGATAGTACCTGCCCTCTAGAAGCTAATGTGGGAGTGGTTCTCAGCATGTAAACATATAATACAGGACTATTTGAGGAGGAAGAAACCACTAACCACTGGGATACAGGCATTTGGAAAAGCTTCCTGGAGGAGGTGTCACATTAATTGAGACTTGAAGAATTTAAAAGGTTAAGAGTAGGAATAGCCTGTGCAATGAATAGTTAGGAGCAGGATAAGACAATGGGACCTGAAAATCATCTATCTGGTTAGTGAAGTCATAGCAAGATGCTACTGATCTAATGTATTAATTACTCTTCTCAGGAGTATCTGCACTTTAAAAGAGAAACTATAGGGGGAGAAATAATGCTAACAATAAGAATGAAAATGGAACACTCACATGTAACATAACATATTCATCAATACAGTAATATAGTTTAAAAAGGACTTTTGTGTATTTAATCTCATTGGATCTTAACCACAGTCCTTTGAGGAAGATGATAAAAGTAAATATATCCATTTCATAGATGAAGAAACTAAGGGTCAGATGAGTCAAGTGCTTTGTCAAAGGATGGCTAAAAAGTAGTGGTTATGGGATTATGATCTGGGTCTTTTGATACCAAGTCTACTATAACCCTGAAGTAGAAGTGAGGGTCTTCTGAGTCACCATGGCCTGACTCTAAAGAGTACATAATCAGCCACTCAGTGGGTTGCATATTATCTTCCCTGAGACAGCCAAATGTGGCACTGGTCTCTCAGAGCTTAGCCCCCATCTTTACTTCTTCCCTTCCATGTACAGGCTCCCATTGTCTCCCATCTTGAGTTGGGTATAGATCAATAAAGGCAATTACAATCTAACTTAGGTGCCTATAAAAGTACCTGTTCAGGGACTATGGGGAAAAATTATCCTTCTGGTCCCCCAGCATACCCCTAGCCCAGTCTTCAGATTGCTTTGTGGCTGTAGCAGGTGATCCTTGGAGGAGGGCACCCTAGGAAGGCTGGTTCTATGTTATGAAGCAGTGACCTGTAAGAGGACCCTCCTTTACACCTTTTAATTTCAATGGGACAAGAGTTAGTTGCACAGGATGATCAGGCATGGATGGGTCTTGATTTGGATCATAGACATGATCACATTACTTTCCCTTCCAAGCTCTCCCTTCTTCTGAATTTCCCTATTGTTGAGGGAAATATCAACTTAGGTTTTTCCTATCACTTAGGTTCATAGCCTAAGTGTAAACTTTATTTCCTTACTCCCTTAATCCACGTATTTAGTCAGTCATCAGCTTTCGTCCTTTCTACCTCGACAACATCTGTCCCCTTCTGTGCCTTCATTCAGTTACTACTTGAGTTCAGCATCTCTTCATCTTTCACCTAGGCTGTTACAGTGTCCTCCTAATTAGTTAGCCAGTCAGTAAGCATTCATTAAGGTTATACTGTGGACTATTTTCTTCCTTTCCAATTCATCCTCCAAACAGCTACTTAAGTGATTTTCCTAATATGCAAACATGACCATGTCACTCCCTTACTCACTCAACTCAAGTGACTCCCTATTGATTCTGGGATCAAGTGTTATTTAATTTTTGTCTTATCTTTTTAGATTTCTACTTTTTGTGTGTGGTTGATATGAAATAATACAATAGTAAATAACACTCATTATAATACTATAGTATATGCAGTTAACTCATCAATTAACACATGCATATTGGAAATGTGTGCTCAAAATATTTTTTTTTTACCCAAGATGTTTGTAGTAAAAAAAGTTTAGAGACCACTGAAATCAATCATATTTCCTCTTTAAATGTAGCATTCTAGACACTATGGCACCTAGATAGGGGACATATATTTGGACAATGAGTAGTTCCTCAGATCACAAAAATAGGTGACCCTTTCCTTTGCCAGCCTGTAAAGTTAGTTCTGGTAGAATTTAATAGCAAACAAAAAAGCCCCCAAACCCATAACCCTTCAAATTTCCTTTCTTCTTTGTGACTGGGAAACGTATCAAAGGAAACATGACATGAATCTGGTCTCTCTTTGCTGTGGAAAGTCATGCTATCTTGAATTTTGTTCAAAAAGTGAGCATTCAGAAATAGCCAAGGTTATTGTGCCTCTTACTGGAGACTCTATCATCAGTCTAGCAATGAAAAGGACCTTAGAGATCATGATCTGGGCCACCTCATTTTACAGATAAGAAAACTGAGACCCAAGAAAGTGAAGCAATTTGTGTAAGGTTATATAGGAAGTAGTAAAGGTGGAATTCAAACTCAGGTCCTCTGGCTAAAAAATCAGCATTCTCTTTAATCTTTTTGTTAAGCACTGATGACAACATATCAGGTACTATACTTCATTCCTTTCCTTCTTTCTCCTCTCTTTCTCTGATGCTTCATTTTTTTGTGTTACTATTATGCCATATATGATACAACTGTGGAAAGCCCAAAAGGAAACCCAAAGTTATGAGTATGTAACTGGATGATTGACCATATGGTCTTTCTTTTGTTTTCAGGCAGTGTGGTGGTGGGGGGACGTCTTACTGGCTATGAGTCATCTGGTTGAAAATATCTTGGATACAGTTGTAAATAATCAATAACTAGGCTGCAATGTAAAAAATTAATTTCCTCTAAGAAGAGGTGCTCAGCAAAGTATTGTCATAATGTAAAAGAAGACAAGCTTTCTACATTTACTTAAGATGCTATAGATGTGTGTATTACATGCTGTGGTCTCCTCCCCTCCCTGCCCCTCCCCTCTCCCCTCCCCTCTCCTTCCCTCCTCTCCCCTCCCCTCCCCTCTCCTTTCCTCTCCTCTCTTATCCCAATCCAATTTGCTTTGTTTCCTCTTCTTTTCTCTCTGTCTCTAACATCACTCACACTTCTCACCTTTTATCCATCTTCCTTGGCTTTTCTATTCCTTATTTCTGTCTATAGTCACCCCTCCCTTCCTTTGCTCCCTCTATGCATTACATTTCTCTGCCTCTCTTTCCCTTTCATTCCCTTTCTCATGCCCCACTGACCTTGGATTTCCCAAAGTAAAATAGCATCAAAGCAGTGGGAACACCTAAACAGGCAGACTCCCAGGTATGGCAGGGTTTAGCGGCACGCCCTCTCTCCCTCCCTCCCTTCCTCCACCCGCCATTGTATAACCTGGCCTAGGTAATATGGCTCAAATGGTCCATTATCTGAAGGATGTCTCATAACAGTGGGCGTTCTGACCTACTAAGCAATGTGAACCATTGCAGTAACTACACACAACAGGCTAAGTGCAGGGCAGAGTTTCAGTCCTAAATCAGAATTACCCTGGATTCCTGGCACTTTAAACCAGATCGCTAATACCCAGTGATTTTATTAGAGTCTCTCTTATGGGCGGGATTACTTTTTTTCCTTTCTTAATGCTAGTTAAAAGGGGAAAATGAAAGCTCCCTCCTCCAAAAAGAACTTTGGCAGGCAGACAGTAATGACCATGGAACAGACTGTTTAAATATTATTTACATATTATTTGAAGTCATAACATGGTCTTGTGCCTGTTTGTGCTATGCTAAATGGCTGTTCAATTTGCTATTCTTAGCAAGGTTAAGGCAATTAAATGGGGGGAAAAAGATGAAAACCAAGGGCGAGCGGTGAGAATGAGGACCAGAGGAACTGTCAGCCATTAAGGCTGCATCTCCAGGAGCTAAGTGAAGGGGAGAACTGAGAGATTAACTCACTGAATTTGATATGCCGGGATAACAGGGACCAAAGAAGCTGCCTTTTCCACAATAACAGGTTATTGGCCTGAATTGTTGGACAATTGCCCCCACTCCCCACATCCCTTTGCCCTCCCATAGCCACACAATCCAATGCAGAATGAGTTCATGTAAGACTGCTAACAGTCTGCAATGTTTTCCAACCAGTAGCAATAAAAAGAATGGGAGAGAAAGGGATAAATAATGACAAGGTCACATGCTCCATTAATAGCTACACTAATAAAATTTTATATTTGTATACCAACATGATACTATGCTAGTATACTACTAATAATAACATGCTAATGTAATATAACAATGAGTTTTTTAAGAGGATAGTTTCCACCCCCACACAGATTGAGTAGATACCCATTGGAGGATTTATGGGAGAATATGCTTGAGATGGTTATTATTTCAGGCAGGACCCACATTTTTGAGATCATAGATCTATCACAGGGTTGAGTAGGCTATCACAGAGGTTGACGAAAAAAGAAAATTGGAGGGAGGTGAGGGAAAAAACTTCAAACACTCTTGGAATCATGAAGCCCCATGGTGTCAGACCTAGAAAAGACCTTAGCAATCATCTCATTTAGCACTCTCATTTTTACACATGAGAAAACTGAGGCTTGGAAATGAAGTGACTTTCTGAGAGTTGTGCAGCTAGACATGATCCAAAATGTGTCTTTCTTCCTGCTTTGTTTTTAATCACCTAAAAAGAAAATAAAAATGCATGTGGAATGAATCCATTTTTCTACTAAACTGTGAGGATTTTCTCCCCTCTGCAATTGGAGGCATTTCTTGTCATATTTTAGTCAATAATGAGTTTGAATGACTAAATTTGAAACCAGAATGAGTGATACTGATTTCCAATGCAAATGCAACTAGGCTAAAAGTTGAAATGAGTCTCTTTTGCAAGTGGTTTGGATTATTTAGTTCAATTAGTTTGCTCCAATTTAGCATTTATAACATGGCTTGGCAGAAAGATGGAGGGAATAAGAGGCAGGGGGCTATGGATTTTGCAAAGGCTCTGACACAGGCATGGGAAGTTCATGTTCGACTGGAGGTAGCATGACTGGTGTGGATGGCTCACAGAGCCCAAATTGTTGAAATGAGTGTGGGGACTTACACAAAGGTAATAGGAGTCAACACCATTGCCCATGAGAAGGTCAGTACCATACAATGAGATGCAATGCCTTTTGGAAGTCAGATGATATGAGATTGAATCTTTGTTCTAGCATATTTTTAGCTATATGACCTTGGACAAATAAGATAACTGCTTTGTGCCTCAGTTTCCTCATCTGTGCAATGAATAAGATAATCTGCACACATGGTCATTGTGAGGAAAGTGTTATAGTGTAAACCTATTTAATATAGGTTCTTAATTATATGTAAATATAAAATAATATAGAAATAAAATATAAATAAATTCTTATTGTGATTATGGGAGGCATTCATAATTGCCATTTCTTCTTGGATTTGAGTTGGTAGTATACGAAGGACTGTGTGGCACCCTGGGCAAAAAAACCCCACCGCTTCTGGTGTCTCAGGAGGCGAGTTCAACTCCCACCTTTAGCATATAGTCGCTATGTGACTTTGAGGAAGTCACTTAACTTTACTAGGACTTCTGCAGGAGTTGGAGAAGATAGATATTAAGGTTGCTTCCAGTTTTATTATTTTATGTGCCTTTCAGAGACATTGATTTCCTCAGAGGCACCATATCGGCAATCCTTCTAGATCAGGGGTTCTTAACCTGGGACATATAAACTTTTTTTTTAAGTTTTGATAGTTATAGGTCAATGTAATTGGTTTCCTTTGTAACCTTATATTTTAAAAAAAAAGTTATTCTGAGGAGTCTACAAGTTTCAACCAGACTGCCCAAGGGAGCCCATGACCAAAAGAAAAAAAAAGATTAAGAACCACTGCTCTAGATGGTAAGCCCCTTGAAGACAAGCACTTTTCCTCTCTCATCTTTGTAACCATTCTCTTCTTTACCCAGCAGAGGAGTTGATACAAAATAAACATCAGCAAATATTTGTTAGGTGAAGGCAACTCTGTCTAGAATTCCCGTCCTCGTGGCTGAGAGCACATTTTAGCACCTTTTGCACAATGTGCCCTTAGTTATCCAGAGGGGTGCTCTTGGAAGACTGTACTATGGAATCCAATCTTCCTTTTTTTATGACCATCCATACAGCATGGGTACGCTGATGGGAATCCCACATGCACTATGGGAGGCAAATAGATCTTAGCATCTTGTGGACTATCTGTTAGTTTCTGAACTTTCAATACACCTGGTTTTGTTTTCCTCTCTTAAAGAATTTGACCAGTGGCCAAGTGCTCATGAATGAGTTGTATTTAAAATGTACCTTTAAGGAATAAGGAAATGTTAGGTTTGAATAACTTCCTTCCTCTCTAGTGCCCTTTTGATTCTCCATCCAGCAAGAGGCCTGAACTCTGAGCACCTCTTTAAGTATTCAGACATGTATGAGGGAACAGAAAGGGCAATCACATTACCTGAACACTGAACACTGGGCCACTCAAGGGGGCTTTCTCAAGATGACAGTTTCAGCTTCCAAAGAGGCGTGCAAACTGGAATAATGAAATGTTCCATTTGATTACATTCCTGGCTAGCGGGAGGGGACTGCATCCGAATGGGGAAAAAGGTGGGGAGTTTTTAGCCTGATTTCTGTGATGCTGATAAGCAGTAATTTTTGCACAGGGGGAAAAATAATCGAGTGCAATGAAACCATTTTCATAATACCATGGGAATGAGTTATTGGTTGAGGTAAGGCACAGTTACTAATGGTTGCCTGAGCTTTCATCTCCATCTTTCATGGGCCAGGCAGACATTTTTATAGTGCTGACACAAAAAGAGAGAGTTTACGCTGCTTCCATTCTCCATCTGTCAACAGTTAGGTTAAAATGCCACTTCAGGATTACTTTTGATCTGATTTCCATTCCAACTTGGTACAGGACCTCAAGGTCCACCACTGGAAACTTTGTGACTTCTGGGGCTCTCATCATGCAATATTTTCAGACTATTAATGGTTAGGAAGGAAGAGGAAAGGAAAGTGAATTTATTTTTGCCTGCTCTAGGGGGAAAGTAACATTTCTTCTTCTCTTTAATCCCCCAGACTCTGTCCTACCTGTAACACAGTACTCTCAGAGCCCTTTCTAAGTGCCAGGTCCAAAAAAAGGGATGCTTCTTGGTTCATTGTTCCTGATCTACGCCTGCCTTTGAAAGTGCAGACCTCATATAGAAATGAAACTGAAAACCTACTTGATGACACCATCCCTACCCTAGCCCCTGCTGACAGAGAGCCCCTAGAACTTTTGAAGCCAGATTCCTCCTTCTCTTCCACAGTACTCCATTCTAGCTCCTGTTGGAGTTTAGAGAGCTACAAGTCAGGAAATGCTGGTGGGAGGGGAGCCAGGTGCAACAAGTGAACAAAATATATTTGGATCATTCTCTGCCTCCTTTACAAATCCAGATCTTCCTCTTCAGAGCCATTATTGATCTTGGTGAACTAAGCAGCTTATAAATATGAAAACAATGTTTTCTTGAATGTGATTTCCATTTTGAACTAAAAAAGTTGTTGTATAAGGAAAAATCAACAGGTCAGATTTATTTTTGTTGAACACAAGCTAGTGTTTGCACAGTATCATAGGTTCTGACATAAAAGGGACCTTAGGGGTGATCTACTCCAATGCCCGTGTCTTACAGTTGACCAAAGTCACCCAGGTAGCATGTAACAGACCTTTAGACCCAAACATATCAAATTTCTCACTGCCCCAATATGTCTCTTTGTGAAGGAAATTTCCAATAGATCTAACAGTATAGAGAGATCCTTGTGTTTGGTTTAGATTGCTGGGATTCTTTTGGCTTCCTAGAACCCAGTTACCTGATTTTTATTTTATACACTTTGGGGAAGGAGGAAAGGAGCAGAGACAGGATCGTTCCCTTCCACTGTTCTCTCTGCTCTTTGGCCCTTCCTTTGGGCTCTGGGTCCCTGTGGCATAAACGGTAATGATAGGTATTGAAAGGATGCTGGAATGTGGAAGGAGAAAGAAGATGGGCTGTTTGGTGCTAAACAGAATCGTCTTTGGTTTTTGAAATGAGCAATTAACTTGTTGCTTTCCCTGATCATATTGAATGATAGAAATTCACACCATGGCTATTTAGAATTTATTAAACACTTGCTATTTGCAGAACACCCTTTTCAGGAGATGGAAAAATACTCTTTATGGGACCATGGGGATTTGAAGGTGTCCCTCTCTCTTCGGAACTTTTATGTTCATTTTCTACCCTCCTCTAATTGAGTATTTATCACAGAAAATCTTGTATTAATAATATGTGCATAAACCTTGTTCTTCCAGTTAAATTTTAAACTCTGTAAATGCAAGGAGCATGTCATATTTTTTTATGTGTCTCCTACAGCTCATAGCACAGGCATTGCTTTTGCTATGAGGCCCAATTCTGTACTGGTTGAGCTGGTGGTCTAAGTGGTGTGTGTGTGTTCATCCTTCATTGATGAAGAAGACCATGCCATCAGAGAAATGATGACATGACTTGCACTTGACTGTTTTGAGTGAGGGAGGGCTGTGCAGGTCACCAGCCTCACTTTTCCTCCAGAGCCATATGAATCCAGTAACCAGATATTCATCAGAATGACTGGAGATGACCCAGGGTGAGGCAATTGGGGTTAAGTGACTTGCCCAAGGTCACACAGTTAGTGAGTGTCAAGTGTCTAAGGGGTAAAAGGAGGAGAGAGGACTAAGAGAATAGTCAGGACAGACCCACATGAAAGAGAATCATAAATTTCTAAGGCTGGAAAGAACCTTGGAGGGCACTCAGTCCAAACCCAATCATTTTACTGGAGGAGAAATTGAGGTCCAGAGGATGGGAGATGAATTTTATTGGAATTTAGTTACTTTGGGGACTCTAATAGCAAAATCATTAGTCCTTTACTGGCTATATTCTCTACACAAGACCTTCCTCTGGCACCCTCTCACATTATGACAAGGCTTTGCCAATGGAGCATGAGCTTCAGCAGGTGGTACCTGGATGATTTTGATGATGATGGTGACAAAGATGATAACAAAACCAGTATTCATATGGTGCTTTAAGGTTTTCATGGTGCTTTACATATATATTATCTGATTTGATTCTAATAGCTGGTAGTTATATAATATCTTGAGGCTTGTAAAATATTTTATAGAAGTTATCTCATTTGTCCCTAACAGCTGGTATTTATGGAGCACTTTAGGGTTTGCAAAGCTCTTTATATATTATCTCTTATGTAGAAATAGTATTATTACCCCCATTTTACAGATAGAAAAACTGAGTGAAGGCAAGGGGCTTCAGAAGGGTCACACAGCAAGTGTCTGAGTAAGGATTTGAACTCAGTCTTTCTGATTCCTACCCAGCACTCTGTCCATTTTGCTTTTAGCTAGATTTCTTTTTAAAAGAAAGGCTTTGATGAAGAGCCCAGTGATTGGCAGTCTATCTATCACCCAATGACAAGCACAGAGGCTTATCGAGTTTGCTACACGGTGCTGAGATTTTTTAGCCATGGAAGCTCTGGAAGAGAATCATTTCTAACAGTTAACATTTACATTGTGTTTACAAGTTTGCAAAGCACTTTCTTTGTCATCCTAGCTGATCATCATTGCCCCTTTGAGGTGGCTATTATTGTTTCCATTTTATAGTTGAAGAAACTGTAGCAGAGATATTAAATGACTTGCCTGGAGTCACACAGTATAGTTCTGAGGCAGGATCTGAATTCAGGACTTCATGACTGACTCAGCATTCAGTTGACCAAGTCACCTAGCTGTGCCAGACACAGAGAGGGTCTGCCAAAGCAATGACAAATTCTGATAATGTTGAAGTAATGATTAGAAAATGGGAATGGAAAAAAACAATTTTGTATGAACTTGAGGGAAGTATGATTTCTTCATCTTTATAACACTCGCTTTCTAAGACCACAGAGCTTAGAAGTGGCGAAGATGAGATCTGAGGCCAGCTCTCCTGAAGCACAGGCATGTGCTCTTTGTATATTACAGGCAATGACCAGCACAGAAATATGTGGGGAAAACATGAGACAGAAATGGGTGGCATAAAAAGTAGAACTGGAATCATAATGGGTTGGGGCACTGTTACTGATCATGGTGTCATGTTTCTAAATGGGGAGAGCTAATAGGTGTTGGAGTAAAATGAGGCCCATAAACTTTGGCTTCGTTTAGAGGCTATGTTTAGAAAGAAGGTGGGGCTCAAAACAATGAATCCCCTAGTTGTTCTAGTTCAGTTCCCTTCTGGAATTTGCATCTGTGTGACTCATACTCCTTAGTGGACAAAGGCAGGGTATAGTATATTTTAAATGATGATCTCTATACAAGAAGGGCAGCTGGATGGGCACAGTAGATAGAGCGCTGGACCTGGAATCAGGAAGATTCATCTTCCTGAGTTCAAATCTGCCCTCAGACACTTAGTATCTGTGTGACCCTGGGCAAGTCACTTAACCCTGTTTGCCTCAGTTTCCCCATCTGTAAAATGAACTGGGGAAGGAAATGGCAAACTACTCAAGTATCTCTGTCAAGAAAACCCCAGATGGTGTCATAAAGAGTTGGACATGACTGAAACAACTGAACAAGGACAACACATAGAAGAAGGACCTCAATAGGAAGTATATGATTAGAGAAGGAAGAGGGCCCACAAAGTGGGGAGCATGAGGGATAATAGCTGAATAGTCTGAGTACTCTCCTGGTTCCCACAAGATCTAAAAAGGCCTTGAGAAAGACCTCTACCTCCATAGGTGGATCCTCTATGGATAATATATGAAAGAATATGGGGAATAATTAACTAGGATGGGGGCAGTTAGGGGACATAGTGGATAGAGCACTGGTCCTGGAGCCAGGAGGACCTGAGTTCAAATATGGCCTTAGATACTTACTAGTTGTGTGACCCTGGGCAAGTCACTTGACCCTGATTGCCTCCAAAAAAAATTTAGGAAGGCATGGACAGGTCACAAACCATACTAGTGGAGGAAACACTGTCTTTGGCTCTTTTTTGTACCCCTTGCATGTAGTACCTGGCACATAGTGGGTACTTCATAAACGTTTATTGATCGATCTATCTTTGATATCTCTGGTTTGGGCTGTGATTGGTAGTTAGATGAACAACTAATAGACCTCATCCATTGGAACATAGATCTTGGAAATTAACTCTACACAGACAATGAATTGGACTTGGAATTGAAAATGAGGGGGGTGGAAGTGACCACTAGGAGAAATTGTAAAGGCTTTTAAAATGAAATAATCCAAGGTTTCTCCTTAAAACCAAGGTCCACCTTTTCAACAAAACCATTCTTCTGGCAATGCTGTATGACTGCCTGTCATGGAACTCCATGGTCTTTGAAGACCTGTAATGGAAGATCTCCCTGTGCACTAGTGCACTAGGGCTGAGCAGGCTGCACACATTCCAAATGACAGCCAGGTGGCATAGTGATTAGAGTTCTGCACCTAGAATCAGGAAGACCTGCATTCAAATTTAGCTTCAGAAACTTAATAACTGTGTGACCCTAGGCAAGTCAGATTCCTCAACTGTAAAATGGGGATTATAATAATAATACCTACATGCCAAGGTTTTTGTGAGGATAGATAGTATTTGCAAAGTGCTTAGTCCAGTGCCAGAGGTGCTTAATAAATGCTTGTTCCTGCTTTCCCCAAATAAGAAATGACATGGGAGAAGTGGCATCAAGGATGCCATTGGAGAAATGTTTGAAAGAAAAAAAAATGGGTTGGTCATATACCAAGAGGAAAAGATAACTGGCTTCCCTGGTTTCATTTCCCAGCTAAAATTCTTTTTACAGATAGACTTTCCCAATCTCCATTAATTCTAGAGCCTTGTCTCTGTGGCTTCTTTCCAACTTTTCCTCTATATAGTTTGTTTGTACACAGATGTTTTCATGATTTCTCCCACTTTAAGACTGTGAGGTCATTGAGGGAAGGTTCTATCTTTTGCCCTTTTTATCCTAGCACTTAGCAGCGCTTGGCACACAGTAGGTGCTCAACAAATGCATATTGACTGATGACTACTAAATGATTGATGAGAAGCTTCTTAGGTATCCATGTTATGTACAAAGAAATATCTCAGCAGTTTGGGTTGACCACCTAACTGGGGTAGAGATAGATAACAGTCACATAGGATGAGTAGGTATGGATCTCTATGTCATTTGAGGAACTGTGCCTATCAATGAGATTGCAGGTCTATGGGAGGGTCAAAGTATTGCTTCACATTACTACTCAAAAATTTGAGTAACTCTAGGCTGCTGTCCTTAGCAAGCTGTTCTGTCATGAGCTGCTAATGAGCTGACTCAGGACAGTAGATACAGAAAGTCTTGGCGCTAGGACAGTGGTTGCTCAGCAATCTGGTTGAAATGGGCTTATGGTTTCAGGACGCTGAATGTCTTAGACTATGAAGATTTTTGACAGCTTAGTCACTATTTTGAAGGTATCCAGGGAGTAAAATGAATGAAAGGGAAAATGATTTGTTTAGTGGAAATCGGTGTAGGCTGATGGGCGAGTAGCTATTTCCAAGATGTATGGGAGCTCCCTGTCTAGAGCATGAGCATTCACAGCACTTTTTGTGGCAGATTTAGAATGGAGAACACTGATTGAATGGGTCAGAGCCTGAACAAATGAGCAAAATGTGCTTGGGATACGGGGAGACAGAAAGTTGGAAAATGATTGCCCAAGTTACAGTCACTCTGAGCTAGGAAAGTGAGTTTTAGCATCTCAGCTTGGCCTCAATGTCTAATGCTGAGCTTGCTTAATGATCTTTAAATAAACCACTAGTTAGAACTTACTGCAAAGTAACTCAATGACTCTTCTGGGGGGGAGGGGGTGATGACACCACTGAATTTTGACTTCTGTTGTGTCTATGGTGGTTCTAGATGATAAGGTTGTGGTGGTTGTTCAGTTGTTTCAATTATGTCCAACTCTTCGTGACTGCACTTGGAGTTGTCTTGGCATACATACCAGAGTGGTTTGCCATTTCCTCCTCCAGCTCATTTTACAGAAGAGGAAACTGAGGCAAACAGGGTTAAAGTGACTTGCCCAGGGTCACACAGCTATTAAGTGTCAGAGTCCAGATTTGAACTCAGGTAAACGAGTCTTCCTGACTCCAGGCCTGGCGCTCTGTCCACAGTACCACCCAACTGCCCAGATGATGAGGTACTAAGTAGACTTTTGAAGGACTCTTCTTTTATTCTTCTGTTTTGTTATCAGCTCAAATATTACTATAGTAATGATAATAACTAACATTTATATAGCACTTTATAAATGTAAGTCTAGAGGTCAGTATGTTG
The DNA here is from genome assembly GCF_028372415.1 of Notamacropus eugenii. Taxonomy (NCBI): domain Eukaryota; kingdom Metazoa; phylum Chordata; class Mammalia; order Diprotodontia; family Macropodidae; genus Notamacropus; species Notamacropus eugenii. The sequence continues at coordinate 635,758,474 of NC_092872.1, forward strand.
GTTCTCAGGGTTGTTGCATATACCTCATCTCGTTTAATCATCTCAGCAACCTGTTAGGCAAATGCAACATATATGATCCATTTTACAGATTGGGAAACTGAGACTGAGACAGGTTAGTTTTACCCAGGATCACACAATTTGAATCAAAACTAGGTCTTTCTGACTCCATATTCAGTGTTCTATCCATAACACCATAGCATCCCTGATCACAGATGGAATCTAGATACTTTTTATTTCAAAAGTTATCATGTAACTCCTCTTGAATTCCTTCATGTAATTCCTCTACCCACCCTCTTCCGTAATCTACCCATTGGAGAAGGGGGAAAGGGGCATGATTAATGATTCATTTTCCATTCTGAATATAAAGCTAGTTTGGGCAGAGGTGAAGTCTAAATCTTCTATAATTTAGACCAGATAGTTTTCCTCAAGTAGGTAGGAAAAAAGGTTCTCTGAATACCCAGCTTCATGATGTGTTAAATCACAAAGGCTTTCAGTCCTGAAAGACACTTTCAGTTATTCAACAAATTTTCAGTGAGTACTAACAAGGCACTGTTTGTGTGAGATCTGGAAGGGGTGGTGGTGGTGGTGGGGAGAGTGGGAAGGAGAGGTAGGTGGGAGTAAGATGGGTTAAAAATGAATAAAATAGAACCCAGGAGGAACTTATAAATCTAGAAGGAAATAGGACGTCTGTAAAGTAAGTACAATAAGCACATGCAACAGTTATGCTACAAAGCAGTATTAATTGGAGAAGGTAGTGTAATAGAAAGAACCTTGGACTTAGAGTCCTGGATTTGAAGCCCACCTCTGAAATCTTTATGCTTCTAGGGGGTGCAATGGATAGAGTGTTAGGCCTGGAGTCAGGAAGATATGAGTTCAAATCTTATCTTGGATACTAAACTGTGTGATCCTGGGCAAGTCACTTAACCCTGTTTGCCTCAGGTTCCTCATCTGTAAAATGAGCTGGAGAAAGAAATGGCAAACCACTCCACTATGTTTGCCAAGAAAATCCCAAATGGGCTCACAAAGAGTCAGACACAACTGAAAATGATTGGACAAACAAAATCTAATACCCTCCAACTGTGTGAGGGTGAACAAATCAACTTTTCTTACCTTCATCTGGGAAAAGGGGGCAATACCTGCCTCAAAAGGTTATTATGAGGATCCAATGAGATAATGTAGGTAAAAGTTCTATATGCTATTGAAAAAAAGGCTAAACCTATGATTCAATTGGTATAGGGCAGTGATTCTCAACCAGTAGTCCAGATACTACTTGGTAAGGGAGAGCTAGGAGGCAGAATGTGCCAGACAAGTCAAACCATCACTCTCATTTTGACCACCATCTTCCTACTACAGACCCTGGGGATGACTGCCAAGTACCCTGAACCCAAGATCCTGGAAATAATAGTAATTTCAGCCCAGTGCCCACAGTCATTACCTTGGGAAATAAACCCTGTGGATAAGCAGACTGGCAAATGCAGGTGACAGCCACATCTATCAAAGATCCAGAACACAAAGTTCCTGTCATCAGTCTTTAGCACTGTCAAATTATTCAACATCAGAAACTGATGTGATTTTATCAGTAGAAATGACACTTAAAAAGAGGCCTTACTACCTGCTTTGCCTCCATACCCTAAGGACTGTGGGACTTTTCCTTCTTTCCATGTGTTGTCTCCCCCATTAGAATGGGAGCTCCTTGAGAGGAGCGAAGGTCTTACTTTTTTCTATTTGTATCTCCAGCACTTAGTGCATAGTGCTGCTCACATAGTAAATATGCAGTCAGGTAAATACTTAATACATACTTCATTCATTCATATACATGCCAGCTATTATTAATTGACATTAGAATGCTTAATAAAAGGCTACTATATGAATTCAGCGGAGAGAGAGAGAGATCACTTCTGGTGAAAGTGATTAAAGAAGACCTCATGGAGGAAATACCATTGAGCTTGTCCTTGAAAGAGCAGTAGGTATCTAATGTTGAGTTAATGATTGGAATAAAAGTGTGGTGGTGGGAAATAACCATGGAAATTCAGAAAATGGAAGGTGTCCTAGTTTGGTTCGGGTAGAAAACATTTATGATACAGTAGTGAGAGATAAGGCTCAGAAGGAAGATTGGACATAGGTCCCAGAGGGCTATGACACCAAGTTAATGAATCTGGGCTTTATTTGGTAGGCAGTGCGTGGCTTTTGAGCAAGGCAGTGATACATCAGAAGGTGCTTTGGGAAGAGGGATTAATCTAGTGCTGGTGTGCTAAGGATGGAAGGTAGGAAGGCCAGTAAGAAAGCATTATTCTAGGTGCACCAACATGTACATGGCCTGAACTAGGAGGGTGGCAGAATTAAAAGGAAGAGAAGGATTTGAGAGATATTGTGAAGGAAGAATTGGCAAGATTTTCAGATAGATTAAATGCAGGGAATGTGGGAGAAGGAAGAGACAAAGGTAGCTTTGCAGTTTGATCAAGAGGCCAGTGGGAAAATCATGGTGTTGTTAAGAGAAAAATGTAAATCAGGGAGCTTTTTTTTTTTTGTTAGGGAAGGAGCGGATAAGGTGAGGGAAGGATGATGAATTCAGTCTAGAAATCTTGAACCTAAGGCGACATCTCAAATAGGCAGTTGGGAATGTAAGTCTGGGGCTCAGAAAAAAATATGATTGCTGCAATATGGATTTGGTAGTCATGCACATAGATTGATAATCGAAGCTATGGAATTGGATTAAATCATCAAGAGGCAGACAGGTGAAAGGAGGCATAGAAGTTGACAGTATCCAGAAGGTGTGGATGATGAACAATATCATATATTACAGTACAGTCAAGGAACATGATAATTAAGAAGAGGCTACAGGATTTGGAAATGAGGACATTGGTGAATTTAGGGAGAGCTGTTTCAATGGAAACTAGATTACAAGGGTTTGAACAGCGGACACTGATGTAAACCACTTTTTCTAGAAGTTTGACAGTGAAGGGAAGGAGTGGGGGGATAAACAGATTGAGGAAAAATATGTATCTATAACTGTCCATATATGTATCTTTAAGTGACAAGGGAGGCTTGAGAATGCTTGTAGGCAAAGGGGAGTCAATAGGAAGGGAGAGACTGAAGATGCAGAAGAGAGAGGGAGTAATTGATGGATTGAAGTCCTGGAGGAGGGAGTGAGGGGGATGGAATTTGAGGGACAGGTGGAGGGCTTAGCCTTGGCAAGGAGGAGGCAGAATGAAGAATGACTTTTCAAGATGAAGGCAACAATCTCAGGATGCTATCCATCATGGAGTCCCACTAAGTAGCAGTCCATGTGCACAAAAATGCTGAAGAAGCAAAGGCATTTCTATTTCTCTGAGCTGGGCAAAACAATTTCTGCATTCCAGGCAACTTAAATGCCATTTGTATCTGGGTCTGACAGTTGCCTGTCCCATCCATAGAGTGTGAAATGGCTGCCTCTCTTAACTGTTTTTGAATCCCCCAAAGCCTCAGTGGCATGAGGTTCTTTGCCCTACTTTTGAAGGGTTAGCTATTCACATGGAAATTTACGTCTCAGTTCCTCTAGTTAATATTTATTCACAGAAAATCCATTTTATTGCTTTTCAAAAGAAAAATTCAGGATATTTATTTCCTGCCATCACTTGTCTAAACCAACCTTACTCAGCCAGCTGTCTCAGTGGTGAATGGTTGGGGGCCCCGATGTAGGGAATTGAACTCTTTTGGTTCAGATTGCAGCCTTCCCTGCTCCTTGACCCACTGACTCAGCAAAGATTGACTTTTGAACTTTTAGAACTGTTAGAAGTTGACTCTGGCTTTTTGAAATGGAGCTTTATGACAGACACCTGCTCGCTTTCCCCTCAACTCCAGATTGGGATTTGATGCTCAGCCATTATTTTTATTTTGTTTTCAGCTTGACCTCTGCCCTTGGTCCAAGTCAGGAAGTCTATGAAGAAGATTCCAAAGGAAGTAAAGAAATGCTATTTTCTTCCCCAAATCTTTCTTATTAGGTGTGAGCTCAGTGGCTTCGGTCTTCAAAACTCTCTGTCCTGGATTCTCTGAGTAGATTAATAAGAACCCCCAAATCTCCTTTTCTCCTGTTGGGCAAGAGCCCCTTGGTTGTTTGAGTATAATTCTGGACTTCTGGCTCTTTGTGTCTACTTTCTTCAGTTTCTTTGTAAATATAACTTTCCCCTGTTAGATGGGAAGTCGACCATGGGTTTAATGACTCGAGACACTCACCTGTCTTAGATTAAGCCAGCAGAATGAAAGCCATTAATTAGAGAAGAAATTATAGTTGATGAGAAGGGGAAAAAATCAATGTAGTCCTGATCTTGGGATGGGTTATAGAAGGGCAAGAGATAACTGCAGAACAGGGAATTGGGAGAAGAAAGGCAGCCTAGAAGTTAGAGGTGGGGGAGGATGAAAAGTTAGTAGGTTAAGAGGTTAAAGAAAGATGAACTCTGAGGTGCTCCCATATTTTGAACCAAAAGTGACCTCAAAATTCATTTAATATAATCCCCTCATTTTATAGATGTGAAAATTGAAGTCCAGAAAGCTCACATAGGTAATAAGTAATAGACACAAGTCTTCTGAATTCAAACCAAGCATCCTTCCCATGGCACCCTGCTGCCTGAGAAAGTACACAGAAAGTTTCCAAAAGAAAAGAGAAACCCAAATTGAATATAGCAGAAAGATGAGTCTGTGTCTACATGTCATCACCACGTCAGTATAAAGCAAAATAACTGAGTGAGGGAAACGTTTGTTCCACACAATGCCAGGCATCTAAATGTTTTGAAACATCCAATTCTTTGGCGCAGTGCAGCAAATCGTCTGGATGATTGACTAGACACTGTAGTGGACTCAAGGTTGGTAGTGCCCAGGAACTCCCCCTAATCTCTCTAGGAGGTCGGGTCCCAGAATTTTCAAACTGGTATTGCTAGTAAGGTAACCCTGAGGCTACCCAGAAATGTTCTAGAAGGCTGGGGATTAGAATCTCTCATTGCTTGGCCATGTGGTTGCACTCTCATTGGGCCATGTGGTTGAGAGAATGCGATCACTACAAGGTGTCTCTGGCATTACCTCCCCAGGGTTGAATCATCCAGTTACTCATTCAGGGAATCAGGGTCCAGGAATTCTTGCTACGCCAGCATTGCCTTGGCTGCTATCCAGCCCACCATTTTATAAGGTTACCAATTCAAACTTACTTCACTCCCAATCTCCTTCTTACTCTGAATTTTCCCACCTCCTTCCCAGAAGCCTTCCCTTTCTTCCCCTGTTCCCTTCCTCCACTCCCCCCCCACTTTTTTTGTTTGCCTTTCATGTATTTTTTTCTTTCTATTAGATTAGAAGTTCCTTGATGGCAGGAACTATTTTTTTCTGGTATTTGTATGTCCAGCGCTTAGTACAGTGCCTAGCACATAGTAGGTACTTGATAAATGCTTCATCTCTCTACCTATTCCTTGTGCCAGGAAGCAGCCAGATCTGGGTCTAAAAGGCATCATTGCCTGTGCCAATACACAGTTAGCCAGCCCCCGGCAGTCAAAATCTGCTCTCAGATTTCTGGTCTCTGACTCATGCTCAGCTTTCTCTAAATTGATTTGAAAAAGAAAAAAGGAATGCTCTGCCATGGAGACTCTTTTTGATTAATCATATTCAAGGTGATGGCTCTTGACACTTAATATGTAAGGCCAACTAGTTCATTCCCAATCAATGAAACTTAAAAAGATATCCTCCTCTTCAATGAAGGGTCACCTCCACTGAAAAGAAACTCCAAGCCCCCCAAACAAAAGTTCACCACTAAAGCCATCAAGTTATTCTGAGAACTCTTTTGATCAGGGTCCTAGGTTGGATTTTGTGCATCACAACAACTTTGCAGGAGAGATACTCCATGTATTCTTCTTCTTCTTCTACTTTTTTATAGATGAGAAAAGAAAGGGTTAGGTAAAGTGACATACTCATGGTCATGCTTTGGGGCAGATGACCACCAAGATCCCATCCAACTAATTCTATGGTTCCTTGAGAAATTTGAAAGTTTCTTTGGGTTAGACCTTAGCTCATTTTTTGCCCTTTCTGCATTTTCTCATTTCACCAGATTAATTATAGGAGGGAAAGAAAAAAAGAGGACTAGGAAATAACAGTGTCTGAGTTTAATGTTAGGTCTTTCCTGATTTCAGATCTAATTTCAGGTCTTTTCCCATTCTCCCACATTGATTTTTCCAGGAGGGATGATAAGAAGCCAAGAACTAAAAGAATGAATTTATAATTTGAAATGTTAAGTATCAGCTAAGCAGATTGGTTGGAGGAAGAGGTAAGAGAGAGGGGGAGGAGGAGAACTTTTCAATACCTTGACAATTATACCACATAGGTTACTAGTTCTTCTATATTCTACATATTCATAGAGCTAGTCTGATAAAACACTCATTGTGTTTGAGTTTTCAATGGTTAAACTGCTTCCCAAGTTCTCCCAATTCTTGCCCATTCCTCTGGTAGCCTGGCCAACATTTTATGTCTCTTATCCTAAAAAACAGTTTCTCTTTACTGGGCAAGGGAGCTTGTGATAGTGTCGGAGTGATAGAACCTGTGAAAGAAACTAGAAGTTGTATGCTTCCAGTTTTACTACCATCTCTTTTTCTCCCTCACTGTTTTGCTACCTTTTCTGAATGTCGTCTACCCTCTGTTACCTCCTGAAATTATTATTAATGGAATTCTCTACACTTTCCCTGAACTCTTGGTTTTTCCTCTTAGTTCCTGATTATTTTAATTCTGCCAGACTCTTTTTCATATCCCTTGCTTGCTGGCCCTTAATTTACAAGCGAACATTTCTCCTATTCATTTCCTTCATTTTCATTCCCGTAACGTTCCATCTTCCTTCCTTGAGCTTGTACAGACTGAAGAGAATGAAAATATACTTTTCAAATTTTACTGGCCCAATTATTCTACTTTAAATGAAACCAAGACAGCAATCACACTGCTCTCTAAAAATCCAGGCACATGGAGAAAGGAATGAAAATATCAGTCCTTTTCTCACATTCCCAGTCCACCTGCTTTGACATGTTTTTATTCAAAAAAATGGTGAGGATTTGGAAATGTTTCAGGTCTTGTTTGAAAGATTTTTTTGTCTTGTTTTTGCCAACGAGACAAAGGAGGCAACTGAACTGCTAATGATTTTTTTAATCAATCAATCAATCAAGTATATTCAACAGCTACTATGTGCTCAATACTAAGTTGAGCTTCAACAAAGTCTATGACATTTTTTTCCCTCTTCCCCTCTAATCTGATGAAATGAGAAATTCAGAAAGGGAAGACACTGAGCCAAGGTCCAGTGCACAGAAATTTTCAATGTTTTCACGGAACTATAAAATTATTTACAAGAGACCTTGGTGGTCATCTGCCCAAATGCTCTCATTTTAGAGACAAAGATGTTGAGAAGCAGGGAGGTTAGGGTGAGCTCCTCTAAGTCACTTAATGTCTAGTGAATGGCAGAGCTGAGATAAGAATTCTGACCTCCCAGATCTGTGAGCTCCATGATCCTGTAAGGCCCAGCCCAAATCCTTTTCTAATTCCTCCAGCTAGAAGTGATGCATCTCTCCTCCTTTGTTGTGAGGGAGGAACTTTTCCAGATGTAAAACTCTCTTTATGAACATGAATGAATGAATGAAGCATATATTTGGTGCTTACACTGTGCAAATAAGTGCTAGAGATACAAAAAAAAATGAAATAAGAAGAAAATAAGATAGTCTCTGCCCTCAAAGAGTTTATATTTTAATGGGGGAGACAACATACATGGAATGTGATTTCTAATTACTATGTGTGTCTCACAGAAATGATCAAATCCTCCTTTGTATTATTATTGTTCTATGACCATACCTTATATTCCTTCTATACTGTAAGTTTTGAGAGAGGAAGGGCTATGTCTCATATATCTTTGTATAATGCTTTACCGTTTTTAACAGTGCCTTCAATATAAGATGTATTCTTGTTGAATGAATGGTGAGAGAGTTTGGAGTTAGGACTTTGTGGGGCCCTTGGATGATCTGCCATGGTTTTAATTGTTGTTTTTGCCAGCTCCCTAGACCATCTGTTAACCTCCCAGCTCCCCATTTTCTACTTGACTGCAGAGAACTGTGAATATCAGAGGCCGTCCCACCTCCCCAAACCTCCCAGGAGACCTGAGCTCTTAACTGCTCCATTTAGCTGTTGGAAAAATCATTATAATGCTCTTGGTACTACCTCCAACTTGAAATTGCTTTACCTATACATTTTACATTGACTACCTTGTGTCCATGTTGTCATTCATGCAATAGAGTGTAACTTTTTTAAGGGAAGGTACTTGTTTAACCTTTCCCCCCCCTTAATTTGTACCTCCTTTATAACCTAGTGCAATGTCTAGTGCATGGTAAGTGTTTAATAAATGTTTGTTGAATTGGGATAATCATTCCAGAATTTCTGGAGAACTGATCATCCTCAGTATCAAGAAGACAAAGTTGGTGGCACATTGGATAGAGTAGAGGATTCCAAGTAAGGGAGACCTGAGTTCAAATGTGGCCTTAGATATTTACTAGCTGTGTGAACTTGAGCAAGTCACAACCTCTGTCTGCCTCAGTTTCTTCATTTGTATAATGAGATATTAATAGTACGTAGTTCCCAGGGTTGTTGTGAGGATAAATCACTTCACAAACCTTAAAGTACTGTATAGAAATGCTAGTTATATATGTATGCACATGTATACACAAATATACACATGTATACATATATCTATTTATGTATCCATCTGATTTGATTTGTTCTTCCTATGGCCCCATAAGAGGAGGATATTATTGACTGACTTTTCCCGTAACGGAGTGGGATGAGCATGGTCCACAGAGTGCTACTGCCTGACCTGAATTTGCAGTCATATTTGAGAGTGGAGACAGTCTCTTCCTCTGGGACCCCTGGCATTTGCCAGTGGAGTGGAAGTAGGTTTGCTCTAATGCAGATGCCACATCAAAGAAGAATGGTGTCCCTTACCTGAAGCCTTAGTGCTTTCCCTTCTTATTTCTGGAAGTTTCTGTATCTGTGAAATCTCAACTCACCTCCCTCCTCCTTTTTCTTTGTATAATTCACAAAGGAATGAAGATATATGAAAAAGTGTTATGAGCTTAATCGAAAGTCTGTCTAATAATAATGAGAATTGCAGAGAGCTTGTAAAGAACACAGATCAGGAATACTTAGCCATAATGGTGCTACCCAGTAATGAAGACTCAAGGAGTTCTTTTTAGACATCAAGCTGTGAATCAGAACTCATCTAACCCTCTGACTGCTGAAGGAAATCTGTAATTCATGCACCGGAATGGACATGATTATTATTACTTACTTTTATCCAGATGAAGCAGCTCCAAGGTTGCCTTGGGCCACTTTGGTACTCCAGGTGTGCAGGGCTGAGGGCTGCCCTTCCATTAAATCTTTAAATAAAGGCTCTAATCAATTTCCATTGAAATCTGTAATAACCCCATTTAACGACCAGTTTGTTTGAGTGTTAACAGCCTGTGAGCTAACAAACTGGTCATTAACAGGTGCTAACTCACCTTTCTGCTTTAAACAATCCCTTCCCCTCTCTTCCTGTTTGTATTAGGGTGTTTATGTAAATTCTTTGTGGATTTAAAAAAATTTTTTTCTTGAAGTTGGCATCTCTCATTAATCACTGAGGGGCTTTTTGCTTCCAAGGGTTCTTCTCTTCCATTATTTCATGTTGGAACCCTGAAGAGTTTTTCATTTTTTCTCTCCATCTAACTAATTCTAACTGAGTTGCCTCAAGAATGAATTATTTGACAGGCTCTAGAGAAGAATACACTTATTTATACTTCCTGATCTGATGAAGTGGCCATACAGGTTTTCAAGATTTTTGAGGAGTGCATGTATAACAAGCTATCTAAACTCCAAGACTTAAAATGAAGGGGTTTAAATGAGATACTTTTAAAACTCCCCTCCATTTTCAAATATTTTGTGATCCACCCTCAGATGAATGTGACAAGGAAGATATTGAGAGGTATTGCTCTTGTTATTTCATTGGGATTGGGAAGTCTGGATGAGGCCAAGTCCCTCTTCCAAAAAGTGGTGACACAGAAGTTGCCCAGTGTTACAAAGCCAGTATGTATCAGTCAGGATTTGAACTTAGATCTCCTTTGAGACTAGCTCTCTCTCAGCTAAGCCACACTACTTCTCCAGAATTAGTCAGAGTTGTCTTTGTTTTGTGTGTATGAGTATGTGTGTGTGTACATGTGTGTGTATGTGTGATCCTTAGTTTAGAAAGGAGTAACAATTATGCACTACCCTTCCTGATGGAAGGATGGGCAATTCAAATTCTTCTAGAATCAGATCAGTACATTAACCAACAAGTATTCTTGAAGTACTGACTATGAATAACACTGAGCTACGCCCTGGGTACACAAAAAGGAAAATGAATCACTGCTTTTAAGAAACTTCAAGTCTGCGGAGGATGACCACCTGTACTATACAAATATATGATACATTGTGCTCAGCTGCCCAGATTCTCTTACAGTCTTTTTATGACCAATAGTGTCCGTTTTCCATATGGTTATACAGGAAGGGTGTGTATGTGTATGTGTGTGTGTGTGTGAGTGAGTGACGATTATGATCATGGAAATTTCCTCTCCGTAAGACCATTGAACCTGCAATCTTGATTTCAGTAGTGTCTGACTCTGTCTGCCAAACATAAATTAAATGGGCCAGATTTCCACCTTCTATGAATGGAAATAACCACCCAAACAACTGACAATTGGATAGGGTTTTCAAGAACACAAAATACTTTACATAAATTATCTCACCTAAGTTTCTCAACAACTTTGTGTCCTAGGTGGGATGTAAACTCAGCTAGTTTTGGCTCCAGGTCCCAGCTGTCTCCTCACTCTGCCATGAAGTCTTTTAGTCATCTTGCTGGTCATTTATCAAGCAGCCAGAGTGGGTAAGGAATTATATTTAATTACTTATGGTAATCTGGAATCTCTCTTGTTTTCAAGGATTGGAGAGTATAAAGAAGCCATATGTGGTTCAACTATTCTTTGCACTAGTTACTTTTGTGATATGTGGAGGAGTCACTGATGGGCATGTCTCCCTATTACAGAACTTGAGATGAGAAAGAAAAAGATTATTTAGATTTATTGTTTTTAAACAATTATGATTTTTGACTACAAGGAAGAATAGGAAATGAGCCACTGAAAGTTTTCATTTTTTTTAGCACGAGAGCTGTCTTTCAGAGATAATATTGATTTACTCGTCATTAGAACTTACATACTGCTTTAAAGCTGACATTACATTTTAGATGCATTTACTTCTTTGACTAATAATTAGTAAGATTTGGCTAGAATTGTTAGGTAGGATGGATTATGTTGTGAATAACAGGAGGCTCCTGAAATTGTCCAGATAATGCTTCCTTATATAAAGGAATAGAAAAGAAGAGATGTATTTGGAAATAGAATTGGCAAGATATAAAAGGTGATGAAGGGGAAAGAGTCAAAAAGTATTTTCATAAATATGATTTGTTTCCCATAACAACAAGGTAGGTATTACTACTGTTTACATGGAAGGAAATAGGATTAGAGAAGGAATCAGCTTACCCAAGGTTACATACTAGAAAATCACCAAGCTGGGACTCAAACCTGGGTTTTCAGACACCAGAACCAGTGCTCTTCCCACCTTCCTGTTGAACTTGAAAAAACTCATAGAATGTTCTAGCACAGTAAAATAAGCTATCTAGAGGAAATGCCCAGTCAATGGTTAGAAACAAGAGACAGGACCTCAGAAGTCATGGCTGAAGATAGCAGATTTCTTGGTCATTTGTATGGAGGTAACCCTAACATGACAAATGAAGTTATAAGAAAAGATAATGGAGTATAAAAATAAGAAAGGAGAGTTAAGGTTAGGGACAAGCTGACCCTAGGCCATCTAACATTTTTATCGGTGACTTGTGTATAAGCATTTATGGTTTGCCTTGTACATTAGCAGATGACATAAAATCATAGATTTAGAGTTGGCATGGACCTTAGAAGTCCTCCAGGCTAACCCTTTCCTATAGATTAAAAAATAGGCCCAGAGAAGTGAGGCGATTTAGCCAAATCACACAGAGAGTGGCAGGATTAGGATTTGACCCCAGGTCTTCTGGCTCTCTTTTCGACCGTACATTGCTACCTCTAACGGAGAGCTAAGAAGGATAGCTAGTATACAGATGACCTTGTGAAATGGATAATTTCTGAACCCAAGCCAAAAACAGAAGAACCATGGGACAATTCTTGTTCCATGGGCTAGAGAACCGAGTGTTCATGAATGTTCTTAGTATCTGGGAGACAGATAACAAACTAGAAATAATTCTGCTTTAAAAAAAAAGATCTCAACAGGTTAGATTATTGTGCCAAATGTAATTAAGATAGGGGGCAGCTAGGTGGTGCAGTGGATAGAACATCAGTGCAGGAGTCAGGAGGACCTGAGTTCAAATCTCACCTCAGACACCTGACACTCACTAGCTATGTGACCTTGGGCAAGTCACTTAACCCCAATTGCTTCATCCTGGGTCATCTCCAGTCATCCTGATGAATATCTGATCACTAGATTCAGATTGCTCTGGAGGAGAAGTGAGGCTGGTGACCAGCACAACCCTCCCTCACTCAAAAAACAAAGTCAAGTACAAGTCATATCATCATTTTTCTGATGGCATGGTCTTCTTCGGTAATGAAGGACGAGCACAACAACAATTATGATGAAATTTATTAGGGATAAATATGGCCTTTTACTTGAGTTAAAAAAATGACCTTCACACAATCAAAATGGGAGATACATGGCTAGATAGCAATTTATCTGAAAAATATCTGGGGATTTTAGCAGACTACGAGGTTAATATGAGTTGACAGTGTACCATGGTCACCAAAAAAGCTAATATAATCTTAAGTCAGGCAGCTAGGTGGTACAGTGGATAGAGCTCTGGACCTAGAGTCAAGAAGGCTTATCATCCTGAGTTCAAATCTAGCCTCAGACACTTACCAGTTGTATGATCCTAGCAAGTCACTTAACTCTGTTTTGTCTCAGTTTCCTCATCTGTAAAATGAGCTGGAGAAGGAAATGACAAACCACTCCAGTATTTTTGCCAAGAAAACCCCAAATGGGTTCCTGGAGAGTTGGGCATGATGACCCAACAACAGCAGCAGCAATGTTAAGAAGCATCAAAAGAAATGAAATATTCAGAACTAAAAGGGAAACAGTCTCACTGAACTCTGTTGACTTCATCCAATATCTGGCTTATCGTGTTCAGTTCTGGCCACATTTTAGGGGAACAAATTGACTCTGTCAATAGTCAGGGCCTTGGAGCAGGTGACTTTCAATCATCCACCACTCCAGCCTTTTACTCCAGCTTATGGCATTGTCCTGGACTCTTTGCTTAGAAGAATCTGTTGATTATATTGTGGCACTTTTGATTCTAGCTTCACCAGAGAATACTCCCATTCTTTTAGGAATCAGGACATGGCCAGATAATAGTTTAATAAACTTAGAAAAAAAGAATAGTAAAATTTGAAATCAAAGGACTCATGATTCCTAGAATACAGCATTCTGTTCACTTCTTTAGTTCAAATCCCTGAAGGTACAAAGCTCTATTTAGGTAGGAATCTGATTTTCTTTTCAGTGTGGGATTGGGACAAAGCCAATCCAGCGATTCAGAGTACTATTTAAGACCTTCCAGTTCCCAATAGTAGAGGAGTAGGACACCAGCAGTTAATTCACAAAAGTTGTCTATACAAGGACTGAAGCATGTTGGTTGCAGTTGTATAGGCAAATAGGAGCAGTATGACCTTCATTTAAGTCTGGCTTACAAACCTGCCTATTTCTACCAGCCCAGCACTGAAAAGGGTCATTGCTCAAATGTCAATCGAGGCAGGAATATTATAGTTTTCTTCAAGCATTTAAAAAGGATGAGACTTTTTTTCCCCTTAGTCCTGGAGTATAGAACTAGGAGCAATGGGAAAGTTGCAAAGAGTTAGATTTCAAGTCATTTTGCACATAAGGAAGAAATTTCTAATATCTAGTTATCCAAATAAACCACCTTGTTGCTGGGGCTGTTAATGGTGTGGTGCCTGACCTGGTGGGCCAGCAGGGCAATATGACACTGTGTAGCCTAAGGTGGTAGGAGCTTAGGTGAACCTGAAACAGCTCCTGTGGTACAACCTTCCTGCCCCCTAAAGTGGTGGAATGAGAAGAGGACCATGTTTGGGTATATGACAACATCATGATCCTGGGAAACCTTGGACAGCACCTCAGGGTTGTGGGACTTGACAGGGAATAAATTGCAGTGATACATCTGTAAGAAGAAAGTGGTGAGAGATCTCATGTTTCCACAAGACTTATACAATCTGAATAAGCAAGTCAGATACCTCTACAAATATTTCAACAGAAAGGGGAAGCATCTCTAGAGGAGAAGACTAGAAATCATAGAAACTCCCATCCCCCACCTATCACCATTCAGGAGATTTACTTGTAGGGAAACTTCTCAGTGTAGAGAAAGGCCTTTGCAATGTGTTTTTTCCTCACTAGAGGTCTTCAGGCAAAGGTTGGATGATGACTTTTGTGGGTATGGTATAAAGTACGTTTGTTTTCAAATATGAGTTGCATTAGAGAGGCTCTGAGGGTCTCTCTCAACTTTGAGTTTTTGTGATTCTGTAATCTGGCTATATTTAAAGTAGAGCAAGAATAAAAGGAGCAAATGGAGGAGACATAAGAGGATTAATCTATCAAAGAAGTAGGTGGAGAATCAGGACAGGGCAATCATAGGAAAGCCCAAGGAGGAGAGAGTTTCAAGAAGGAGGGATATGTCACCACTGGCAAAAGCAGAGATCAAGGAGCAGGATACTGAGGAGAGACAATTGTATGTGACAATTAAGAGATTTTTGGTGTCCAGAAGAAGAGTTTCAGCCTTCCCTCACTCAAATCAAAGTTAACTGCAAGTCATGTCATCATCTCCCTGATGTCATGGTCCTCTTCAAAAGCAAAGGACAAATACAACAAGGGGAGGAGACAAAAGTTAGATTGTAAAGGATTAGGAGATTGATGATAGTGAAGAAGGGGAGAACTGTCCTTTTGGAGTTGAGAATTAAAAGTAAGAAGAGAGAAAGGGCTATAGGTCAAGAGGGTAGTAGGGTTAAAGATTTTTTTTTAATGCATTTAGATATAGAGGGGAAGGAACCTTTGAAGAAAGAGCGGATGAAGATTTCAGGAGAAAGTGGAGATAATTGATAGAACAAGTTTCCAGAGGATATAAGACATAGGAGATAGGATTGAAGGCATAAGAAAGAAGGAAGGGTAATTTTTTCTGAGACAGGAAAATAGAAGGAAGGAAATAATGAAGATACAAGAAAACCTGAAACAGAGAGTTTGGACATTTAGGCATCTATAGTCATTTGGTCAGTAAAATAGATATTAATACCACTGACTCAGAGAGAAGGGGACAGGTTGAAGTTAGGGATGTGCAAAAGATTTGGAACAGCTGCTAGAGGAAATGAGATAAAGAGCTAACGACATTAATAAAAGTATTGAGTAGCAGTGAGAGCTCTGTTGATGTTAGATAGGATGAACATGTAATGGACCCAATATGCATGGCTGTGAGAGTTTCTCCAGGAGTCTGGGAGCAGGAACAGAAGAAGCAGATGTTGGGAATCTTTCAGTGTCACACATTATTAAGGCAAGAGCAGCAAAAGTCCAAAGGTGGTTGTTGTTTGACCTTTGTTTTAGAAGGTGACCAACAACATCACAGGGTGACATCTGGACTCATGCTTGCACTGGATTTAAGTGAGGCAGAGTTGTACAAAGTTTTCAGCCTCATTCTCTCTTCCAGAGTCATCAAAAGTCAAGTTGACTGATGATGGCCTGGGATGTAGTGGATGACTTTGGGATCTTCAATGCCTGACCAAAGTCTAAGTACTCCATAGCACATGTTTCAGCCACCTTCATGGCTCTTGGAGTAAATTGTTTTCATCTGTCCATTACACTGTAGGACTTCACATGTTGAAGTAGAAATCCCCTAAGTCACTGATGGGTTTATGGTTTATCAGTTACCCTCAACCTGTTTCAGCCCATCTGCTTAGATGGTTTTGGGGGTATGGTTGCTGCACATGCTACAGCTCCTTGGAGCCACAGGTGAGAATAGAGTGAAGCTAGATGCCTAAGGTGGATGAGCAGCCCTGAAAATGACCCAGTAAGTCTTCACACTAGAGGTGCAAAGAAATCTGTTCCAATGGCTGATCATGGGGCTCAGTCTGGGAAGTGAGATGAGTGAAGCCAATGAGTTGGCCTATGGGAGAATAGAAAGAACTTGGGGAACTTTAATTTTGATAAGGCTAAAGACTAATTTTAGTAGCAGTGAAGACACAGGAGACAGGAGAGGTGGAAGATGAGATTCTTCTTGGAGTAGGAAAACAAAAAGTTTGAGATCTTAGAGGTGGGGCAGTTCCATGTGATGTCTGTGTGTGTGTGTGTGTGTGTGTGTGTGTGTGTGTGTGTGTATGTATGACTATACTAGTAGGTAGTGGAAGTAGGGAGGTGAGAAAGGAAAGTGGAGTTGAGAAGGTAAAGCACCTAGAAGGCCAAAACATTTGAGGGGTCAGAAAACAGAAGTTCATCAATGTTTTGGGGGAGGAATGGGAAATGGGGGAGGAACTGAGTGAATTCTTTGAAGAAATCATGAAAACGTCTCAGAGGGTGCTACATAATGACAAAGATCAGAGAGGGCAAATTGTCTAAATGGATGGCAAAGAAGAGAGAGTATTGGGAGGTGGGGGCCTAAAAATGTCTAGAAATGGCAGAAGGAAGCAAGCCTCTAGAAACAAGAAAGCCCGCTGCTTGGGTACAGGATGTTTTCTTACCTGAACTTTTCCCCTAACATGCCTAGTGATGAGGAAAAATAAATGTAAAAATGAACCATAAAACCTATTGCAAAAATAAGAGTTCCTTAATAACCAGTGACATAAGTTTAAATTCTAGAAACTAAAACAATTGTTGCAAAGCCTTTTCCTTCTTTCTTGCAGTTCCCTCCACCTTTTACCCTCACAGTCACCACTACCCAGCTCACCAAGCCAGGAAACAGCTTTTCTGGGTACTCTAAAGTGCCTTCTCCTTTGGTAAACCTCTAAGCCAAGTTAACTGGGCAATCAACATGCCTATATGAATACTATTAAACACGAACACAAGGTTGCTATTGTCAGACTATTAGCCTCAGAATCTTCTTGGGGCTAGATAAGGGCCATGCATCACTCCTTCGAATCCCCATTTCTTAGACTCTCTGGCCTTACAGGAATAAGGTTTGTTTGGTTTAGGATTATATGTTGGGTATGTTTTTTTGGCACCCAGTGAACTCCACTATGATATAAGTTTCTCCATTTATCCGATGGGTGAGAATTTCAAGTTATCAGTCCTATCTTATTTTGTGGCAGCTTAAGCCATTGGGGAAAGAATTGAGCATAACTATGACAGCTTGTGTATTTCTGTACTGTCTGTTGTAACGACTGACTTTGTAAAGTTTATAAATTATTCTTGAGCAGTAAGCACCACTGTAAATAACCTGTCAAATGTCACAATATGGCCAGCTAAACAATACTTGTGTTAAAGAAACAACTTTCCAACCCCGTGTGTTCCTGGTAGAGATGCTTTAGGTTGGGTTGAGTCCCATGAACCCATAATCCCAATGGAGGAAGTTGTACTGGCTGGGGATGACCATTGTTGTTGTTGTGTTCATCCTTTGTCGCCAAAGAAGACCGTGCCATCAGAGAAAGGATGACATGCCTTGCACTTGACTTTGTTTTCAGTGAGGGAGGGCTGTGCATGTCACCAGCCTCACTTCTCCTCCAGAGCCATCTGAATCCAGTGACCAGATATTCATTGCAATGGGAGACCTTGGTCCCTTTAGGCCAAGATCTATTCAGGTACTCACTTCAGGTGAGGTAATGTCAATTCAGTGAACAAGCTTGTTTAAGAAGTACTCAGGGATGGCCCTTTTAATGAGGCAAAGAAAAATAACTACATCAGGCTAGGAGGGAAATAGCAACAACTATTCATAATCACTCTTAAGCCAGGAGGGTCCAGAAAACAGCCTTTAAGTAGAACTAGAGCAGAGGCCTAGTGTTGTCCAATCTATGGGCTTCAGAGTACAGTAGGTTTAAGATCTGGGGAAAGGAGAGGAGAGGAGAGGAGAAGAGAGGAGAGGAGGAGAGAGGAGAGGAGAGGAGAGGAGAGGAGAGGAGAGGAGAGGGAGTAATCTAGCTAGTAAACCCCTAGTTGACTGGGCATCCTCTGGCCATCCAAATTTACCTTCCTTCGGAGAGGAGAAGGAAGAGGAGGGGGAGACAGACAGGACAGGAGGAGCTGAGTTACCCAGCTAGTTGGGTCCCCATTCAGGCAGGTGTGACTACTCACAGATTGTTGTGTTCATCCTTCATTGACAAAGAAGACCATGCCATCAGGGAAATGATGACATGACTTGCACTTGACTCGTGGATAGAGCCTTATGAATATAAGTACCAACATCTATATTCCCTGTGTTCTCTCTAGAATAGCCATTATTTTTTAATTAATTAATTTTTAGTTTTCAACATTCACTTTTATAAGATGTTGAGTTGTAAATTTCCCCACTCTCTCCCCTCTCCTTTCCTGAAGATGGCATGCAATCTGATGCAGGCTATACATGTACAATCATATTAAACCTATTTCCACATTAATCATGTTGTGAAAGAAGAATCAGAACACAAGAAAAAACATAAGAAAGAGAAAATAGTTTGTTTCAATGTGCATGTAGACTCCATAGTTTCTTCAGATGTGGATAGCATTTTCCATTATGAGTCTTGGAATTGTCTTAGATTGTTGCATTTCTGACAAGAGCTAAGTGTCAAAGTTGGTCATTGAACAATATTTCTGTTACTGTGTATAATATTCTCCTCATACTGCTCTCTTTACCCAGCATCAGTTCATGGCATAGCCAGTCTTGCTGTGAAATCTCATCTCACAACTGCTGGTGTCATTCCACTAATATATCAGGAAGAATGCTGAGCTCAATGAAAACCAGTATGTAATATCCTAAATGAGGGAAAAACTAATATGACTACGGGAAATGAACTGGTTTTCATTCATGTGAATCATAAGAAACAGTTCTAGCAGGGAACCTCTTATTCTCTTACTTTACTCTTTGAACCACTTCATTAATTTATCCATCCATCCATCATCCATTTATATATATACATATTATATATATATATATACATATACATATATGTATATAAATACATATAATATGTATATATACATATATGTGTATATATGTATATATGTGTGTGTATATATGTGTATATATATACATATATATATACATACACATATCCATTCATTCACTTGTTCGCTGAATACTGACCACAGTTTCTATGTGGATAGTTGTGCGCTAGGTTGTGAGGGATACAAATGAATTTAAGACAAAGCTCTTTGCCAGGAAGAACTTGCAATCTGGTTGAGAAGATAAATTCACACATGAAAGGTGCAATAAATTCCATTAAATCAGTAAATTCAAGACATTAGGTTGTTATTGTTTGTCCTTTGTTTTTGAAGAGGACCAGATGACATCCCAGATGATGTCTTGACTTGGGAGTAAATTGGATTTAAGCTAGATGTAATTGCACAGAGTCATCAACTGATATGTATCAAAAGTTGTTAAAGACAATAAAGAAATACTTAGGGGTTAGAGCAGGAAGAAATCACTGTCATCTGGGATAGTCATAGAGAAGTCAAATTGTACATGAGCCTTGATGGATGTGGAGAATTTATATAAGCAAAAGAGGAAGATGGAAATTATTACAGGAGTGGGGAATAGTATGAAAAAAAGATCACATTCACAGACATATTCACATATGTAAATTTATGTAGTTATGAATGCAAGTAGGTAAATTTTGTTCTGTTGGGGAACTTTGGGCTCTCTAGTTGATATGTATAACATTTGGTCAATGATAATAAATAACGATATATTTTACATGATTAATTATATTAATATATAACTATATAAATAATATAGATAAAAATAAATAATAGTTAAATTTAGATGATATTTTGTGTTTGCAAAGTATTCTACATGCATTATCTCATTTATGTTTTACAAAAATCCTATTAGTAAGGTGCTACACTAGTATTCAGACAAGGAAATTCAACAGTAAATGCCAGAAACAAGTTTTGAACTCAGGTTATTTTGATTCCAAATGCTATACTCTATCTACTATGCCATATTGTCTCAAAAGACCATCATGTAGAATTGATATAAAAAAAGTTGAAATGTTAACACCAACATTATTGGGAGATCAATCAATGAATGTATTCCCTGAGGATCTACTACATATAATACACTTTACTAGGTTCTCTAGGGTATACAAAGAAATATAATCATGGTCCCTGGCCTGAAAGTCTTAACATTTCATTTGTGGAGATGTTTGGAAAGTTAATGAGAAAGATGAAGGCATATAAGGGCTACAGTATGCATATGGATTGGTTATTGTCAGTTCTTGGGTTTTGGGAATAAAGGCTGTAGACAAAGAGAAGGGCAGAACATCTCAGTGAACTTTATATTGAATATGAAAATCTCAGTCCTGTGGTTTTATATAGTAAACTTAGGATTGTCCAATGGGTCAGTGGAAGAAAGTGAACGAATCTGTAATTAACCATTTTGTTTCCTTTAAGACGATATTTTTAGCCTCCACTTCAGACCTTTTTACCAGCACCATTCTAGCTGCAGCTGTTAACAAGTTGCAGAATTACACTTGAGTTTCACTGCTCTCAGTCATTGGTCACTGACCTGTGGAGGCGCTAATGAGTAGTGAAATGGCAGTTGGGGAAGGGAGAAGGTGCAGAAGAAGAGAGCAAGAAGTAAAATAGTGGTCCTAGTAGCAAACTGAAGAAGAAAAAGAGGTAGTTAGCTGAATAATTCTTACAGATCTGAAAAAGGTATGGAGAGTCCCCAAACCAAAGTAAATGTGGCCTCAGCTGTTGATAGATGGTCTTCTGTTCCCTGGTATAAGGACCTTGCCTTTGGGACCTCACGTTGAATTCTTCCCTTCTTTGTATGAGTCTCGAAGTTTGGATAACAAGGCAGCCTGTGGTTTGAAAGAGAAGTTTCACAGATAACTCACGTGTAAGCTAGATAAGCAGCAAAGAGTTGTCTCCCCATACCTAATTGACAATGGTGGGATAGCCTCAAGTTACGTGCCTTTCAACTCAAGTTCCATATTAACTGTTGCTTGGAACTAGCAGATGTTCTGGCTACGTGGGTCACTCCTCACCTCTGTCTGCGAGGTGCATCAATCACTTTAATTATAATGGAACATGGAGCTGGGAACTGAAGGAGAAAAATCAACCCAATCCCAAGAACAATCTTTCTTGATGAATTCTCCCCTAAATCGAAACAATTCACTGGGTAGCCCAGCTGGGGTTCATATGCTTTTGATTACTGTGGGCTATTTAGCTCTACAAAATGACATGCTGCTTAATGGACTTTTAATGGTTATAGGTTTCTCTCTCTTTTTTTTTAATGAGCTTCACCAGTTTGTTACTAATGCCCTGTGGAAATCTGGCAAGGAGCCAGATCTGATGTTACACGTTTTCTGGTTTCCATGCGGCATAAATGTAGCCATGGTGGCCGTTGGGGAAGTGTGGTGCCACTAGGAAAGGGAAAAAAATAGTCCTAAGAATTCTATCATCTTCAGTACTCAACGATCATGTCATCATCAGTCTTCAATGCTTTGTAGTTCAAGTTGCCTGAAGGACTTGATCACCTTTGGGGGCCTATTGGGATGAGATGTAGGACTTACAATGGTTGTAGTTGACTTCTTTCTTTTGGTCTTTGGCTTGATTCTAGGAGCAAGGACAACTCAACATTCCGGTACAGTGGATAGCTTGTTCCTTGTTCAACAAAACAACAACAATTCTTCTCTCCCACTGACTTCCCCCAACACACATTTAGCATGGGAAGAGAGACCTTTATGGGTATGTATAGCCTGAAGGTGAAAAGAATTTCCCTTTTTTGAAAAGAAATTGAAGAGAAAATAGATGAAGTCAATCTTCATGGGTGGCCATGACAGTAGGTGAAACAATTCCAAAGGGAAAAATTCCAAGACAGACTGCCAACTAAGAATTCTCACTGTTTCTGGGAATATATGACCTAGGGCAAGAGGGTGCTCCACAAGTAACCAAGGGAGAAAGAATCCCTGAGCAATTTACTGAATTATTCACAGAAAGTGGAAGTTAGTGATAGAGGCAGTGCTCATATGCAGCTCACTTTGGAGTTCCAAGGTGGCTCTGGTAAATTTAAGTATCCCAGTGGAAAAAAGCTCTTCCAGGGGTAGATGAAGCTCTTGTTCTCTGACCAGGCTTCTGTGTCCTCCCATAAAATATTCCTCAGGGCATCTTCCTTACTCATTCAGTGGGATTTGCCTCTCTGGAAACTAAGTAGCTTCAGTTTCTGGTACTATCATGATATACTATCATGACATATTTCATATTTAGGGAAATGATCAATTCTTAGTGATATAAGAAATCTTAAAGATCTCTTAGTACAATCCCTCATTTTACAGATATGGAATTTGAAATACAGAGGGATTAAGTGATGGATTCAAGATCATTCATCTAACCAGTGATAAAATCCAAATTAGAGTCTAGGTTTGCTAAAATCTAATCCAGGCTTCTTTCTCTATCACACCATGGGGCAATCCCAACTTCCTTTGTGTAATCTGAAATTGAAGAAAATAAAATGAAATAGATGCGGATGGGTTTTCCTGGCCCCATTCCTGGAACTTCTGCTTAGCGGCTTCTCTGTAAAAGAGCTAGTTTGGTTTCCCTTGGATGCAGTAATAGCGAAAGAATAAATCTCAGAAAAAAGCCATAGAGTAAATGAAAATGTGAAAGGCAATCCTTAGAGGATTTAATGGAAGAGAAGGAGAGGGAGAGGGTTTAGAGGAAGAGGAAAAGGAGAGGAGAGGAGAGGAGAGAGAGAGAGAGAGAGAGAGAGAGAGAGAGAGAGAGAGAGAGAGAGAGAGAGAGAGAGAGAGAGAGAGAGAGAGGCAGGGTAGGGCTCTTCACTGAAAATATTTTTGTTTTTTCTAAGTCCCAAGACACTCTTAAATCAGACTCAGGTCATATGGTGCCTAAACTTGTATCTTGGCCTTGGGTGAAAACAGTTCACATTGTAAAATTAACTTTCCACATTTGTCTGGCGCAAGTGGTAGAGCTTTCTTTCAAAGTGAGTTTGCGAATGAATGAATGTATGTATGTGTTGACTGGGTTACTGTGCTTAGGGGAGTGTTCTGGGCTTCATACTTGGAGAGGGATTAAAGCTTGCTTTGAAAAGTGTTGGTGTTTTCCCAAACACAGCATGGTGATATTCTTTGGGTTGTTCTTTTATTTGCCATGGAACAAAATGCTAGCATTTCATGGGAGCAATGGCCCAACAGATGGTGTTCGGTAGAGGGCATAGATGTGGCCTTGTAAAGGACTGTTCAAATCAGCCAGCTTCTAGCCCAATTTACTATCTGCTTCTTAACCCTAGGAGGTATACAGGTGGTAAAATAAGTGAAATGAACTTTCATTTTATTTTTTAAACTATGTTGGTATGTCCAAAATTATGGGAACTCAGTAGAATTCTAAACATCCAGAATTTGTAAAATAATGGTTCACATTCCTAAACTTGCAGAATTCCTAATTTTTTTCTATAGAAAGAAGCCCTAAGTTTGTAGGATTTGGTGGAAAAGTTCCATGCTGCCATGGGGACCATATTATACACCTGTTACCTTGTTTTTCTTTTCCCCTTTTCCTGTTGTCTGCTCCTATTACTGACCTTTTGGTCATAATGTTCCCTTCCTGTCCCCCACTCCTGTGTGCCTGTGCTTTGTGTTCTGACTTTCACCCTAGCCTCTTAATCTTACTGTTGTACCCCACTATCTCTCAATCTGATGCATGCCTGCTTACGATCAGAGCTTTGATTGGAAGTTCTGGTAGATGGGGAAGAGAAGAATTCTGAGATTAGAGGATACCACTAATGGGGCAGAGTGTGGGGCAGAGGATTTCAGCTAATGAGTACTACCACATTCCTTGTACTTCTGGAAAAGTGCAAGCTGGACCTTCGGCTCCTGGGCAAATACTTCAGTGTAGTCATTCTGTCAGGTAAGAGAAGATGGAAGAATCTGGCATGAAATTCTAAGAATGGTAATACTAGTTCACATTTATAGAATGTGAACTTATATAGAATCTTAAACAGAAGGTGTGTGTATGTGTGTGTTATTAAGTGTCAGAGGCAGGATTCAAACTCAGGACTTCTAATTGCTAAGTCTAGTGCTCTATCCTTCACGCCACCTGGCTTCCAGAACTATCACTCGGTTAAGTAAGGTCTCAGTCTTTTCCAAGCTGGGATGTAATGGGATGGGTAAGGGTAAAATAGGTAAGGCTTAAGCCTAGTAGAGTTCTTTTCTTTAGAAAAATGACCAGAATTCTTACACAGAACTAGATTTCATAAGACCCATCTTTGACAGGCCCCCAGAATGATGGCGTACACTGCCCCATGAACAGTATACAAATGATGAAATTGGGTTGGAGGATCAGTAATAGGATTCTTCACCTTGCTCTCTTTTGGCTTAATTACTTGAAGAACTTCCCTGAGACACTCATAGACATATCTATGATGAATCATGTCATTATATTTTGTCCTTTTGTATTTATAAAATGATAGATCACCTGATCACAATAGTTATAGTAATTGCAGGGATTATAGGATCATAGATCTAGAGCAGAAGTGATGGCAGAGATCATCTGATCAAAATCCTTATTTTACAGATGAGAAAAGTAAGGCACAGAATTGAAATGACTTGCCTAAAGTCGCAAGTGGCAAGTTGCAGAGGCAGACTATGACCCATATGCCACATAAGGATGAGTTGAATGAACTGGAGAGGTTTAGCCTGAAGAAGAAGGACCATGTCAATCTTCAAGTATTTAAAGGTCTGTCATATGGAGAGGAATTAGACTAGTCTTTGGTACTTAATGGAAGATCTAAAAACAGTGTTTGGAGGTCCAAGAGAAGTATATTGAGGAATGATGGAATGAAAAAAACAGCAGTACAATGAAGATGATATATGAAATATGAAAGTGAAAAATGTATATGAATATGAAAAGAGAATGCCCTGCTTCAGGAATCAGAGAATTCCTTTTCATTGGTCATCAAGCAAAGACCATTTGTTGGGATATTCAAGGAAGACTAGCACCTCTGGTGTGAAGGCTTGCTGAGCCCTTTTCAGGGCTGCTCATTTGCCTTTGGTGTCCACCTTCTCTCAACTTTCACCTGTGACTCCAAGAATCTGGAGCATGTGCAGTGACCACACTCTGGTAAAACCTTTTTGGCAGGGGACTAAAGCAGGCTGAGGGTAAATGACAGGCTTCAAACCCCTCAGTGAATTAGGGGAATGCCTACCCCAAGCATGTGACTGGTGGAATGGGTAGATGAGAACAATTTGCTTCAGTGGCCATGAAGATGGCTGCAGAAGGCACTATGGAGCACTTGGAGCTTGGTCAGATGTTGAAGACAACAGTGTTGTCCACTGCATCCTGGACCAGTCACCAGTCATCCTGACTTTGGTCTTGACACTGGACTTTGATAACTCTGGAAGAAAGGGTGAGATCGACAACTTTGTGTAGCTCTGCCTCACTTAAATCCAATTCATAAATGAGTCAGGACGTCACCTTATGATATCATGGAGATGAGATTTAAAAGGTTGAGCAAAAAGGCTTGATTCTGGGTTGATCTGTGATTCCTAACATTTCCTCTAGTCTACTTCAAAATCAGATAGTGTCCCTTCTAGGGAGAGGTGATAGAATCCCTAGTCCCCAGGCTTGGTAGGATTGACTGGACTAGACTGGTAACATGTAGTTGAAACTGGACAAGGTAGAAGGCTTTTCTTATGAACTTATTTATCTTTTATACTGGCTGTGTATATAACAAAAAAATAAATTAAGAATGGAGATAGCTCAATTTCTTTCTTATTCCAACATCTTGAGGTCAAGGACATTGTTGGTTTTGGGCTTTGTATCCTTAGCACCTGCCACAGTACTTAAGAAGTGTTTGTTAAACTGAATTGCACATAGATCATAGGTGGTTAATAAATGTTTATTAAACGGAACCAGTAAATGCCAACTTGTTTCCTGCCCTCTAGGAACTTGTAGGATAAACAATTGCCTTTCCTTGGAATATCTAAATAATTGAAACAAGGGAGTTTGTTGGGTTGTAGCTTGACATAATTATTTCTTTTGGGTTCAGATCTGAGGTTATATTCATCTAGAAACTCCTAGTGTGGAATCCTCCTTTATAACTACTATCCTTAGAGGATTCTTTGACATGTTAAATGATTTGGTTACAACTGATATATTTCAGAGGTGAGATTTAAAGGTCTCGCAGACTCCCAAGAATAGCCTTTGATACTCAATATCAAGAAAATACCACTCATTCCCAACTCTCAGTAGGCAATGGTGAGAGGTGGCAAATAGTAGGTGTTTAATAAATGTTGATTGATTGGTTAATATCCAGACCCATTAGGAAGCAGATGACTTTGTGCTTCCACTCTTAGTATTATGAAAATGATGGGATCTTCCTGCTATGGACAAAGTCCAAAAGCTATTGAGGATGTGAAGGGTCTTTGTAGAATTATGATGGCAAATTGCAAAAACCTCATGAAATGGATAATTCCTGAACCTAAGCCAGAAGAAACATGAGACAATTCTTGTTCTGTGGGTTAGTGAATTTTGCATTCATGAATGCTGCTAGTATTTGGGAACTAGAAATGCTCTGCTTTAAAACAAATTTCTATTCTACCTTTTATGAGGAGAGACATCTGGACTTATTATTTTATTGCTGGGTTGTTCACTGTCCTTTTTGCACCCCTGTCTCAAAGTGGATACGGATCAACAGCTGGGCTTTAACTTAAGCTTAAAAACTTAGTTTAAAAGTTTCCTCAGAAATCAGTCAATTAACAAGCATTTATTAAGAGCTTACTGTGCACCAAGGATCATGCTATATACTAATGACATAAATACAAGCAAAAAGAAAGACAGTCCTTGTCCACAAGGAGATTATATTGCAATGGGGGAAGTCACATGAAAAAGAACTGAAAAGCAGGGGTCTGATGTTAGGGGGGTAGGGGAAGTTACCCCACGGCATGATGATTAAAGTCCATTGGCTTGGACTCTTCAAAATGGAAGATCTGAAAAGAACTCACTAATGGGAGAAATGACTGCAGAAACAAAGCTGAAGTGTCATGGTAAACACCAGAGAGTGAAGAATGGATGATCTGTACCTTTCCTCATGATGGATTCACCAATGGAAGAAAGGAATTCAAAGTATCTAGGGAGATGGTAGCTAAAGCATGGTGGGAAAATCTGAAGAGTGGCGGAGTGTCTTGACTAATTAGATTGTAAGTTCCTAATGGCAGGGACTATCTTTTGTCTCTTTTTGTATATCCAGAGGCTCAGCACAGTGCCTGGCACATAGTAGGTGATCAATCAATATTGATTGGTGGATTGGCTAGGATCATACAGCCAGTAGATCTCAGAGGCAAGAACTGAACCCAGATTTTGACTTCAATCCCCATTTTCTATGCCCCATCCCACACCTTATCCTCATCATAGCTAACTCCTGGACATTTTTTTCACATTAGTCCACAGAGGGCAGGGCTTTGTAAGCCCTCACAAAGACCAGTGTAGACTAGGCTACCACTAATGAGTAGAAAGATTTCTTCTAAATACAATGATGTGATTATAAGACATTGGCATCTATGTCAGAAAAGAAGATCAAATGAAAAGCCTTACCACGTGTCAGTGAATACCCTGTCCCACACCATTGCCCTTCACAAGCCCCACCTGACTTCATTGTCAGTAGACAAAGGTTGCCAATGTCCCTGGAGCAGTTGTGGCCCATTACCTCTCTATCTGTGGGTAGAAAGAATTAAAGAGGGTCTAAACACCATTCACAACATCTCCCTGTGTATCTGCTCTGAGTGAATAGTTGTTAAGACTTGTAACTGAAACCCGTTTGTTTGGTTTCTTACTCTTGTCAGTTTCATCTGTAATCTCTAAGGTGGTAGCAGCCATTAGTTTTCCCAATCTCATCAACCTTTAGTTGATTGGTGCACTTCACTGGATCCAGCTCAGAGTACAAGGGGCCTTGCTTAGCTCAGGAAAGCTTTGATCTCTCAAAGCCTCCATTTGCTCATCTGCTTGTTGGTTCATCGCAGGGACGTTGACACATTTTGACCTTGCACATCGGCACATTTTTGGTGAACGTTTTGCTTTGTTCTTTGGTGTTCATGTTGCCACCTTCTCACAGAAAGGGTTCAACCTCTTGGAACTTTTTAATCATAGCACTATTGAAGTTGGCTTTATGGGGAAATTAAGCAGTAAGTCTAGGAAAACTTAATAGGCCCTGACCTTTTTATTTCTGTGTCTTGCCAAGTATTGTAGATTTTTTTTCTCAACACCTTTTGCATCTGTCTTCTGTCTCCTACAATTACCATAGTTTGGGCCCTCATCATTTCTTAACTATTCTACTTGCAACGGTTGTCTTGGTCTCCTGCTTGCAGTCTCTCCGTTAACTAATCCATCTTCCCCACAGTGGGCAAGGTCATTTTTCCCAACTCGTAGGTCTAACTATATCACTTCCTTGATTAAGGAGCTTCAGTGTCCATCCTCTGCCCCTTATCCTCCCTCCCCTGCCCAATTGCTTTCAAAGCCCTCTGTTTGGCATTTGAAGGCGTTTTGTTATATGGCTGCAATCAACTTTTCCAGGATAATTACACATCACTTTGCTTCATGCACTTTAAAATCCAGCCAACTGTGCTGCACTCTTCCCCTTACCCAAGGGGATGGGAAGGAGATGCCTCCGTGTCTCTGGTGCCTGGAATGTTCCTCCTTTCTTCTTCTGGGAATACTCCCCTCTCTTCCAGACTCAGCTCAATTACCATCTTTGAAAGACCTTGCCCGATTCCTCAAAATGTTAGGTCCATGTCCCACTGCTTCAGTCAATTTGTATTGTAGATTTGGTGGACTGAACTGTGGAAGCTACTCCTCAAAGCATGTGTAGATCTGTCCCTCCTGGTTTTAGTTCAAGTGGTCACATAAAAACTTTGGAAAGTCACTTTCTAACCATGTGTCACTGAGACTTGTACTCCGAGGTGAGGAAAAATGTTCTAATTAGCTACAGGGTTGTTGAATAGCAAGTGGCATATATACACAAAAAGAGAAACCACTCCTTCATTACCCTATTTCCTTTGCAGTTGTGAGTAAGGAAGGACTACTTCAAACTGGTCCCCAAAGAGGCCACGTATCCTTCTGTTTTGGGTGCTCATTATTTCATGATCATGGGCAACTGATAGATCTGGCAGTGACCTGGTGAGTTTGGGGGATCCAAAAGATCTCATTGGTGACCAGAGGTGGTAGCCACAGCCACCATAGCAATAGTGGGATATGGGAGGATATGAGAGTCACCTGAAGATACCTGCAACCTAAGCAATTATTTGTTACCTGTGAAGAGAGACGTGTTGACTGGAGACTCAAGAAAGGCATAGATTCTGGGGAGATGGCAATATGGCCCACTAAGAAGAGAACTCCATCGAAGGAGAATTTCAAGAGGAAATTTTCTCCATGAATGGAAAAAGCAAACCAACCAATTCCCAGTGCCAGGAGTGGGAGGTACTCCTTTGTCATATGTGTACTCTACATGTGTCCTCATTACTTTTTTATTTTGTTTGAATGCACTTTCTCTAGGGGCCTTGTGTGTGCTTCTGGTTTGGAGGAGAGTCATGTACCAACTCTTTGCTTAATACCTTCTCAATATGTCTTTTCAAAAAACTAATGGCATCAAGTAATTAACTTTTGATGAAGAATATACAGGAGGAGGGGAGAAGGCTTGTGAATGACAGTATCAGATACCCCCTTAGTGTTACCTCTAGAACCCTTAGAGGAAAAGTAATTAGCTGGCCTCTAGGGACCTGACTGACCAATACAAATGGGAATGCCCTCAGAAGTGTGCTACAGTATTTACTTTGTATATGTCTAAATATTTACTTATCCATGAAGATGTTGTATCCCCCAAATAGAGTGTGAATTCCTTAAGATGAGGGATTGTTGCTCTTTTTGTCTAGTACAATGCCGAACAGTGCTTCATAAATGTTTGTTGATTTGTGGACCAAGTGAATGTATTTATTGATGGCTAATGCCTGTGCTGACTTAATTCAGTCCATGCTGTTTAGCTATTTAGATGGTCCCCACTGCCAATTGGGGTTTTAGTTATTTTTTCAGAGGTATCCTTAGATATACTGATCCTACTTACAAACAAGGTCAACTGTCTAGAAAACATTGGTCCTAAGGACTGGATCATTGACTGGGCATAGTTAAGCATCCACCGCATATTCAAATCTAAACTAAACCAAGTTCATCTTCATTTTATTCAGTTCTTCAAAACAAACAAACTGAAAAACAATCCACCCATCTTAATACTTTCTTTCCCCTTCATTTCAGGAGACTCCAAGAAGGGATCATAGAGATGGAAGGGAGCTTAGTGGCCATCTAGTTCAACATTTTCATTTTACAGATGAGTTAATTGGGAAAGGATTAGTGACTCATCACTAGTTCTAGAAAGTAACAGAGTTGGGATTTTTTTTATTACAAACCCAATGTTTTTTTTTTTTCCATTGTACCATGTTACCTCCACTTGGTACAAACCCACTAATATTCTTGGACAAGTAATTATTCATAAGACTGGCTGCATCTTTTATTATTATATAATATTCTACCCCTCTCAAGGGCTGGGGCCATATGTGTTTAATGCTACAACCTTCTTAACTCAACATCTAAAGAAACCAGCAACATGAGAAACAATTTTGGTTGTCTATGATGAGTTCTAAATTTTTACATATTCCTTTTCTGCTGAAGGCATGGGAAACTTTGGGAGACATTTTGGGGCTATAGCTGATCAACCTAAAAGTAGAAGCACTCAAGGACTGCATTTATCAAAGCAAACCTTTCCAAAAAGTAGGGGAAATGCAGTGGAAAGAGCACTGGGTTAGGAGTCACAGGACCCAGGTTAAATCCCATCTCCCATATTTACTAGCTGTGTGACCTTGGGCAAATCACATAGTAGCAATAACAAAAACAACAGCATTTTGTCCAGTATTTTTTCTAGTGTTTTATAGTTTGCAAAGCAATTTACAACTTTTTCTTTCATCTTGATCCTTACAGCAACTTTGGGGAAGAAGGTATTATCATCCCCATTTTTACAGATGAAGAAAGTGAGATTGACAGCAGCCTCAGCAACATGATGGGTTGGACTACAGGACCTCGATATCTCCTTCAAACTAAATCTTTTGATCCTATGCATTTTTCCCTGTGCTTTCCATCTTTGGAAATTCACCTTATGGTCAATCACATGCCATACTGACACCATGTCCAGCTGTAGGGGGAGCCCTTGTCCAATTTCTCAAGGGCCATGAGTGAGTCTTTCCTTGTGCCTTCACCTGGCTTGTGAGTGTCAGCTCTCGCCAAGGTTTTCGCAATCTCCACACGTTATGGCTACTGAAATGCTAGGACACCAGCCGGGTGGCAGCTTGTGTCTCGCCATTCCCAGGCAGTCCAGTGACATGATAAACAAAAGTCTTTTGTGCCGTATGAATGAGCTTTAAGGACTCCTCAGTGGAGCCTCCTGTCATCCAAGCAAGTCATGTGTATCAAAAGCCCTTATATGGGAAAGTTTGTTTTCATATCTGGCCAGCTCTGAATGGGAACTCCTTTTGTCGTGTTGTAATACAAACATTTGTTTATTTTTTTTGAACAGTGCCGGCAGTCATGATACAGGAACCAGGGGACTGAATGAAGGGACCCCTTTCCAAGGAGGCGCCTTTGAAAACTCTCCTGTTGGGCCATTTCAACTGTCAACTGATCTTGAGTTCTGTTTACATTAAGACAATAGTAGGGCTTCCTAAATAAATAAATTAGAGGCACCCAGGGCCCTAATGAAACCCCATAAATGGGAGGAGCAAAAGAGGGGGGGCTTGTGCTGCTCTGAAACAATGGCTATTTTATCTTCCTTTATGTCCCCTGTTTGTGTTTTATTTTTAACGCAGAGGGGGGTGGGGTACTTTGTGTTAATTACGCTGATAAAAACTCTCCTGATAGAATGTCCCCTTGGTAAATCCCAAGAAAGGATTTGACATCGCTCCTCTGCATCAATGACATTCTGCCAAGCAAAGATTTCCTAAGGTGAACAGAGGGTTTTTTGTTTTGTTTTGTTTTTTTTTACCCCTTCCTTCTCATGATCTTGGCTTATAAAGGGAATAAATAAAAATGGTGAGGCAAAGTTTTTTGGACTGGTTTGGTGTGTTTGTAGGGGGTGCAATGGGGGTTCTGGGAGTATTTGCCCAAATAAATCTTTCAGCATCTAAGTAACAGCTTGTGTTTTGAAGAGATCTAAGGTGGCATTAAATAAAATAGACTTACAGCAGCTCAGGGCATTCCAATTGGGAGTGAAGGTGGGGGTAGCATTGGGCCTAAGTTGTTGTGGGTGAAGGAGGCAGGAAGTGTTTGTTATTGGACAGTTGTATTTCAAGCACCTCTGGCTACAACAAGGGAGTGCTTGGAGAGGGAGGGCTGTGAGGGGCTGCTGAGCTGGGCAATAGGTAGTTTGTCTTCTACATCCTTCTCTCTGTCCCCTTCCTCCTACTTTTTCTCCTCTTTATCTTTCTCCCCTCCTTGTTTTCTTTGTGTGCTCTTTTCCCTGCTTTTGGATCCATTTCTTGGATCTCACCTGCCTCCTGTGCTAGAATTCCTTTTCTCACAGCACAAGTAATAGGAATTTCCTCTTCCTAAGGTGGTATTCTGTCCTCCAATTTGGATTTGCATTTTAAAAGAGAATGCCTCATTAGAGGGAAATAATGAAACACTAGGACAATAGTGGAATTTCAGGCTGTGTGTGTGTGTGTAAGATTTTTCAGTGGAGACTTTCCTAGATACCTCTCAAATCAGTACACATAAGCAGCAGCCTGTTCTGCATACTTAATAGACTGGCTCTGGGCCTTCCCTCTATCTATCCTTCTCCCCTCCCCTGCCTTGCTTAAGCACCATCACAAGTGAGGAGTGTTAGCAGAAAATGGTGGGGATGTTGACAGTCCCAAAAGAGTTTCTATCACCACTAGATTGATGGGTTAGAGTATTTTAATCTGTGCTTCATAACAAGTCTCGCTGGTTTCGGCTTAATGAATACATTTTCTAGTTTTTAAGTGACTCTAGTTTATCTCTTAATTCCAAAAACAAACAAACAAACAAAAAAACCAAACCAACCCCTCCCCCCCAAACCCAAACCCCAAACTTCAACCCAAATCAAACCTTAAAAGTTTTTGGTGAGCACAAATCAATATAGTCTAATGACAAAATAATTGGTAATGATAAAAGAAAATGTTATTTGTCCCCTTCTTTTGACATTTGGGGTTGTCAGGTTGTAAAAATGACCTAAATCAGTTGTGGTTGTAAAGAAATGAAATCTTAGGAAGGGAAAATTTCTCTTTAAAGTACTGAAATAAAAAAAAAAGTAGCTTTTTACTGTTGAGTTAGGTGACTTTAGGTTGAAAAACATGACCCCTAAATGACTTAAACTCAAGGCTATGGTCATAGAAATACTCTTCTGGCTTGACAATAAGGAAAAATGGAGAATAGTGGTTGTCCTGTGACTTTATGTAAGTGCAGCTACATTAGAAGCCCAAGAAAAAAAAAATGATGGTAATCTTTTGATTTGATAATGGAACCTTAGCCGGCCCAAATCGTAGTCCTCATACCTTCCTCTTCTGAGGCAGATGATGAATGCTGAAGAGGCGAGGTGAATTAACATATTCTATTTAAATCGGACACTCTGCAAAGGATATTAGCCAAGTGAGTAGACACCATTAGCTGTTGCTTTTTCTTCTTCCTTTTTTATTATTGGAGAATAAAAGGAGAAATGTTGGAGCACAAGAATAGAATTTCCCTCTCACCATCAGAGGTACGCTTTCTTATTGATAACTAAAAGAAACAAGGCACACTCACTAATTGGAAGAAATTGTCAATTGTGCCCCATTCCAGCCTGCAGGGTGCTATTGTCAAATAAAAGGATCTAGCTGACACTGGGGGAAAAACCTTTTTCTACATAGATGAAATGCCTTTCCATGTGGGTGTTTAAGCATTTTGGTAACATAGTAGGAAACTGACTCTCCAAAAAGCGTAGAAATATCTGCTCCTTTTAATGGGGATTTTTTTTTAGCAATTGTTTAAATGGCAATATTGTAATATTGCCATATATTTATAAATGCCCAACAAGTAACACTAGGAAAAATCCCTTTAATTAAATTGACATCTTAACATCTTCTTCTGAAGGCTAGATGAAATTTGTCACTAGGTTGACATATTTCACAACTAGGCAGTGGCTTTCCATTTGTTTTTCCTAGTAGTGTTTTTACTTGTTCATTCATTCACATTCATTCATTCATTCATATTCATTCATTCATTCATAACATATAGAATAACCTCCAAATGTCTGGCACTGTATTAGCTATTATATTTTCTGTTCCTAGGGCAGACTGGTTCCTCTACTTTTATGATAATAAATTTCAGCAGCACTCTAAACTATCTGACATACTTTTTTTTTTTTTAACAATACTCCTATAACTTGAACAGGGATTATAACCCTTATTTTGCAGAGTAAATTGAGATTAAGACAATAAAATCACTTGTCCATAGTCTTATGGCTGCTAAGTGTCAGACATTAAATCTGAACCCAGCTCTTCTAATTCTAACCGCAGCAGTTTTTCTATGCTGTGACATACTGTATCTTTTAGGTCTTCCTGGTCCAACACAGGTAAGACAACAGAAGTAAAGATGTTAATAAACCATGCAATCACAATTTTCATTGCATGTCTACACTGTGCAAGGCATCATCGAACTAGGATTTTGGGGCATATAGAGAAATGGAATATTTGTTTCTGTTTCCAAAGGGCTTATCATCCAGTTGGGCAGATTACTCCTATAAACAGGGAGAGTACTGTCTTTAGTCAGAGGACCTGGGTTGAAACTCCACCTTTCTTGCTTAGTCCCTGGGTGACCTTGGGTAAATCACTTCAGTTCCCCCAACCTCATTTTCCTCATCTATAAAATTAGGGGGTTGAACTTTCTGACCTCTGAGATCTCTGCAAGGCTTAGATTTATGAGCCTATATAAAGATAACTAGTAATGCAAAGCAATACATGGTAAAGTTTCTTTAGAAGTTCAGAGGAAGAAAAGAGCATGTGTCCTCAGGAAAACTTTATAAAGGAGGTGAGATTTGAAGGATGGGAAGAACTTGGATAGGTTGACATCATGGAAGAGTTTATTCAGGGCAGGGAGGTAAGGTATGAACGAAAGCATGGAGGCAGAAAATACATATATTGGGCGAAAAATAAGAGAACAGTTTGAATGGATCAAAAGATCTGTATAGGGGAGTAGTGGGAGACAAGGAGGGACTGTGAATGCCAAGATGAGGACTGCTTTAATCTGGTAGGCAATAGGATGAAGCTCTCAGATCTAGCTTTTGATAATCTTACAGAATTCCGAAGACTTTTGTTATAGTTCATTTTTTTCTTTTCCTCCTTCCCCACTCCCTGAGAGGGCTTCCTTAATGTTGTCTTAACTCCTTGCTCTTTTTTTCTCTCCCAGAAAATCATCCTGTTCCTTCCCCCTCTTATGAATTCATGTGTTTTCTTCTGCTCCTTATAACACCCTTGCCCCACCCCCTTCCCGACTGCCATGTCATCTCTCAGAGGGAAACGATCTTAAGGCTTGAAATCATTTGGAGAAAACTCTAAAGCCTGAAATAGGTTTGATTTGAATTGGTTCTCTCTTTATAGTCTTCAACTGGCTTCAGGAAAACCAAAACGAAAACCAACCAGTCTGAGTCTTGTAGTATTGTGTGTGGTAGATGTGGTGATGGGAATAGAGGGATAGGGAGAAAGGAGTTGGAAGGTATAGAATGGATTGCCAAGAAAATCTGGCAGGTTGGCAATAAAGTGGAAAGAGGTATTATTATTGGCTGTCTAGGGGCTCAGCAAGTTGGAACACACCTAATTCTCTTTTCCAACTAAATTAGGGTTTCCGAGGAGAATTTCTCCAGATACCATCTCCTCCCCCACGTCCCCTTCATGAATGTGTTTGTTTTGTGGTCTGTAGAACTCAGGTTTAGTTTTCCCTTCTTCTCCTATAAGCATCCACTGGGGGTTTTATCCCTTCTGGTGTATGTTGAGGCTGTGGAACACTGAAATCTTGCTCTGCAAGGTCATTGGTCCCATCTTTGCTGTGGTTATTTCTGCTGAATTCCACATTAATCTTTTCCACCTAAAGAACTGGGGATCAGTCAGAGAAGCAGATTAAGAGAGTTGGGGAATGTGTATGGAACAATGCCGTCACCCACACTAATTTACCTATATTAAAGAAAAATCTGCTCAGTGCAACAACCCTAAGCCAATAGCTCTGGAGGGATTTCTTGGCAGTGACAGATCCTGGCTTCCAAATGCACTTGTTCAGGCAGCAAAATAACCACGAGATCCTTTTTTCCAGACATTCTTTTCCCAGTGGAGTTCTCCCAGGTCCTTGGCTCTTACAAACTGGTCTGGCCCATTGGTGATGCTTGAATGTCTCAGTGAACCTTGATAGCTAGGCCAGGTGAATGGGAAAGTTGTCATGCCTGCTTTAGTTAGACTGAAGAGGGCAGTATGAGACCAGGCTTCTCCCAGCTCCTGAGCAAAGGGAGGTGATATACGCTTAATGTTTTCCACCTGTAGTGAGCTCCGAGAGGGTTTCCAGAAAAATTAGATGGGGGAAACGGACCTATTGGATTTATAATAAATGTCTTCTAGTTAGCTTCACCTAAAAGGAATTCTGTATGAGAAGAGTCTTTCTTTCTTCCCTATTTTTTTTTTTTTTGCTTTTCTCTTTCCTTTCCCCACTTTAAGACCTGGGGTGCTATTCCTGGCGGTGCCTCCGGTTTTCATACCCTCATCACCTGCCGCAAAGCAAACCTCCTCGTGTAAATCCCTGTGTTGACAGTTCAGACGGTTTTCCATCCTTTCACAATGGATTGGAACTTAGCTGTGTTGGGTGTTAAAGCAGCTTTGCTGGAGGGGCTGCTCTTAAAATTCCTCAACCTCTGTGGGCTGGTGTTGGAAAACCAAGAGGTCTCCTCAAAATGCTTTGAAGGAAGAGGGGAACCGGTTGAAGTAGGAAGGGTTCAAAGACTATTTAGTCTGTTATAAAACAGAGGGCCCTTTCTTAGCAACATAGAAAAAGGACTGAAGAAATAGATTGACATCTGTTTTGTTTTAAATTAAATCCAAGCTATCTGTGTTACCTGGGCAAGTCATTTCCCTTCTCCATCTCAGTTTCCTCATATAAAATGAGAAGGTTTAACTGGATGTCTTCTCTAGGCTCCCTCTGGCTCTAGATAATAATAGCTAAATCTTATATAGCACTTCGAGGTTTGCAAAGCTATTAGCTATCTATAAACTCATTTGATCCTTGAAACAACTATCTAAGGTAAATACAATGATCATCCCCACTTTACAAATGAGGAAACTGAGACTGAGGTTAAGTGACTTGCCCAAGGTCATATAGCTTGTAAGTATTTGAGGTGAGAGCTGAACTTTGTTCTCTCTGACACCAGTTCCAACATTCTCCCCATTCTGCCAAGGTACCTCCAGAATCTATGGTCTTGTGAAAGTTCTTTCATTAAACACACAAAAAATAATCAAAAGGAAAATGTCAGTCTGTGGGGCCTTGGAGCTCAGGAGGAAGAGGCAAAATGATAGTTGTTCTTAAATAATGATGAATGTAAGATGTGGCTGCTGGCACTAGGTTATGACTTAAAGATGAATCTTGAAGGGAAATGAAGTGGCTTTGGGAACTGGCACTAAAAGGGAGTGCAGCTAGGTGGAGCCATATTGCTGGGCTTAGAATCGGGAAGACTCATGTTCATGAGTTCAAATCTGGCCTCAGATACTCACTGGCTGTGTGACCCTGTTTGCCTCAGTTTCCTCATCTGTAAAATGAGCTGGAGAAGAAAATAGACCACTCTAGTATTTTTGCCAAGAAAACTCAGAGAATTGGACAGGACTGATATGAATGAACCACAAAAGTCCTAATAGCACAGTTCCCTTATCACAGAAACAAAATCCCTCCACTCCTTGAAAACATTCCTCTCAGCTTGTAATTGTAGGGTGCATTGCAGGGTGCTGAGGAAAGAACTAGAAAGAAGACCTTGATTTTAGGGTTATAGAACCTAGGTTGGAGTCTTACCTCTGCTCCCTGTGTAATCTTAGGAAAATCATCTAATTTCTCTGGCACCCAGTTTCCTCCATTGTAAAATGGTGGTTTGAACTAGATAACAGTAGTGACAACAGTGATAGAATACCTGACTTGTAACACTTGCAGATTTCCATTACTTTACATACCTTACCTCACTTAAACCTCAAGAAAAAATGTTACAGATATTATTATTTTCATTTTAGAGATAAGGAAAGTGAACTGCTCCACCCTGGATTCCACAGCCATTTAGCTGCAGAAGGATGTAAGCTTCCTTCTAGGTCCACTCTCTTATCCTGTGATGCCCTTAGAGATTGCACTGAACACTTGCTGCATGACTGACCCGTGTAAAAATGCCATGCTGCTGGTGCCCATCACGGGCCTCCTCTCTGGGCTGCGCTCTTCTGAAGAGGGCCCTGAACAAAAACCCAGCTTTCTGCCAGCTCTCCCAGCCTCACTCCCTCAGTTTGTTTCTAGGATGGTAGGACACAGAGCTGCATATGGAACATGTTGCTGAGGCTTTTTGTTACAATTATGTTCCCTAGAAAATGGGAGTAATTTTCTTTTTGGAGAGAGAACAATGAAATGTGCTGAAATTCAGCTAATCATCTTTTTTTCCTGTTTTTTTGGGAGGGGGTGTTTGTGAATGGGGGTAGAGTTGGGGCAGGATGGCCTTTTATTGCCCCCAGATTCTTAATGTTCAAATATACATATATATGCATACATACACACATATATATACACATACATATGTATGGATATACACACACACACACACATATATGCACAAGTGGACTTTGGGCAGAAAGCTATTAAAATAAAAACTTTTGTTTCCAAGTTTGCATTAACACCTTTTGTAAGCATAGGTAAATCATGGCTCTGGGAGACACCATCATGGCTTAGCTTAGACGATGCTACCCAAGAGCGTTGGTCTCCATTCTGGAGAGAAAGAATAAGAAAACAGAGTATACAAAGCACTCCCATCCCTACCAACTTCAAGGACTCTGTCTGCCTTCATTATGGATGCTGTAGTTCAGGCACTTCTGACTCTTTGTGACTGTATTTGGGGATTTCTCAGCAAAGACACTGGAGTGGTTTGCCATTTCTTTGTCCAGCTCATTTTACAGATAAGAAAACTAAGGAAAACAAGGTGAAGTGACTTGCCCAGGGTTACACAGCTAGTAAATGTCTGAGGCTGGATTTGAACTCAAGTCTTCCTGTTCTAGGTCTGGTGCTCAATATCTTTTGAGATAGTCCCCTTCTACTTT
Organism: Notamacropus eugenii; assembly: GCF_028372415.1. Taxonomy (NCBI): domain Eukaryota; kingdom Metazoa; phylum Chordata; class Mammalia; order Diprotodontia; family Macropodidae; genus Notamacropus; species Notamacropus eugenii. The sequence continues at coordinate 635,798,145 of NC_092872.1, forward strand.
AGGATAGCTCTAAGGGGTAGGGGATAGAGTGCTGGACCTGGAATCAGGAAGACCTGAGTTACTAGCTGTGTGACCCTGAGCAAATCATTTCACCATATTGCTGGATGATCTTTAACTATGGTAGGCTGACAAGTACTTGTACATCCCTCCTTGTACTCCTCTAAGACAAGGGTTGAGTCTGATATTCCTGTGTCTCTCTTACAGTGTTAAGCATAGTGCTGGGCACCTATCTGATGCCAAAGAAATTAATTTGCTTTAGAAAATCCTGTGTGTAGGTAAGTGACTGCCTATGTAACATCGTTTTTGGTTTTGGTCTAGACCTGTGATCTCATCAGTATAGGGAAGCCTAATAGTCACTAATACTAATGATGTGAAAGACATCTAACTTCTCATTTTAGAGAGTTCCCTGGGGGCTACTGAGAAGTCAAGTCAGTTGCCAATGGCCATACAACATGTTGGATAGAAGACCTGAACCTAGCTCTTCCTGTTTCCAAAGCTGCCCTCTATTCATTACACAATCCTTCCTTTCACAGTATGATCTAAGGAAAATAAAAAGTCTGTTGACTCCAAAATTGCCCTCATCAGTCTGCTTGGGGTTCCCTTTAATTGTCCTCTTTAAAGAGCCATGCATTTTTACTATATTATGACATTTGGCAGGCATTGGATGAACTCATTATGATCACTCATTGTCATATACCTAGGGAGTGAGACACAAAGGTTGTCTGTTTTGATGCAGAGTGCTGGGGATGATGGGGCAGAGCTACAAAGCATTGGGCAGTGGCTATGGGACGTAGTCCAGGTAAGACTCCTCTATTTTTATAATCTTTAATTAAAAAAAAAATGGATTCAGTCTGAAATTAGGATTTTCTGCCTATTTAGAGGCAGACCCCCTTAATGTGGGGTCTGCAATCTTGATTTTGCTAACTATATTTTAATAAAATTGTTTTTCTGGGGAATCCTACATATTTTCATTTATGCACTTAAAAACAATATTCTGAGAAGGGAGTCAAGCAAAGGTGGCCATGACACATAAAAAGGCAGGAATCTGATGTCTAAGGAGATTTGTAGCATTGGGAGCTAACTCTTCCCTAGAGTAATGCCATTCACAATGAATTTCCCTGGGTAAGTAGGGGGTAGCATGAGGTCATTTGGTGTTCAGAAAGGTTAGGATGGTATTATTGACACCAGAAGTGGGTTTGGAAAGGTCAATCCTGATTCTACTGATGGAGAAACTGATCCCCGGAGAATCAAATTGCTTAGTTCCAGGAAAGAATGCAGCAAGTGATTCACAGATTGGCCATTTATTTGCCCTGATCTGTTTCTGTTGGTCTCTGGGTAGCCTCTGTAGAAGTATATGGCCATTCATGAAGTGGATGATGATGAGCCAGAGTCCATTCATCTCAGGTTGGTCTGGGGATACATTCTAGGCTTTGGGGAGGGGTTTCTAGATCAGAGCACTTCCATGTAGGCCAAAACTTTGTTCAGATCCAAGAACTCCTCATTCTCAGGTTGGACAAATTTCCCACTTGCCTCAAAGTCTCCTACAAACAGAGGCCAGACATGGGTCAGTTTTGGTATGTACAGAATCCATGAAGGGGCACAGAAATCTAGCAATGAAAATCATTTCTTAGGAATACCCAGTCAGGAGTGAGGTGGCCACCAGTGGGGCTGGCCCCTCTTAGATAGAGGTGCTCTCTGGCTGGAGCATCAAGATGCTATTCAGATGGGACTCACCTATTTTTGTGTGGTCTTATCTTATTAAAAAAAACTGAGCTTAGCCTGAAGCAAGGATTTTCCATCTATGAACTTTTGGTTTGAAAAGCCTTTCAGCTTACAGCTTGACTGGAAACATTCCCTGATTTTTTTTAACTTGAACAATAGAATGCTGGCTTCTTTTAGGGGTGATGGGGGAAGGGAGCTAAATCTGATGACTCCAGATAATCTTTGTGAGCTTGTGGCATGGTGTAATATGAGAATCCCTGGACGAAACTTAGTGGATGACCAGGTTTGGAGTCATGAAGAAATACCAAGCAATAGTGCAGAGTAGATATGCCAAAGATTGGCTTCCACTCAATTCCACCCTTCCCCCCACCACTTCTTCACCTCCAGAGGCACAGAAATGTTTTTATTCCCTTCTCCCAGCAATAAGTATGCTTTAAAGGGCACCCAAAGGTCTGCCTCTCTGATCCCAAAGACCTCAACCCCACAAGCACCCCTCCTCCATACCACCAGACAGCCATGGTACTAACAACCTTGCCATCTGTAAAAAAAAACCAAACAAACAAAACAAAAAGCCTTCTGGGGCCATGTTTATTTTAACTAAGGCTGTTCTGTTTCTTGGGAGGCTGAATCCATTAGGGAGATACTCCACCACTGCAGATTACTTTATCTAATCTAATGGGTTCTGCTCATTAAACATCCAGTTCCAATGGAGTATGATACCTGAATGCATAAAACCGGGGTGTGAGCTAGAGATATGAAATATTGGAAGTACTGGCCTCTATGATTAGAGAGCTTGGACACTCAGGGAGAAATTGGAAGGTACTTTGTACCTGGAGGAGGGGGTGAATCAAAAAGACTCTGGGGATATGGGAAGGAGTTGTGGAAAGGAACAGAAGGCTAGCTTTACCTAATTCATCGTTTTGTCTATGGCCTAAATCTATCTTAATCCACTCATTTAACACTCTTTCCTAGAGTCATGATGGTGAGTGTGTGTGTGTGTGTGTGTGTGTGTGTGTGTGTATAAGATGAGTTCACAAAGATAAAAGAAGGCTCTTGTGCTCCCTAAACATCCTTATATTCTACCATAAATATATTCTAGAAATCCTAAAATGGATCATATGTACAGTGTTTCAGTATTATAACAGCTTTGAAAAATGAGGCAAAAAGTTACTAAACAAAAGCAATTCTTAGCATGCAGCCCTTGTTCCTGGGCACTTGCTATGAGTGGGTATTAAACTGGATGCAGCATGGCCACATTTGAGATTTATGGCCTTTCTTCCCTTAATGGGGAGGGATTTTCCTGTCCATTCTATATATCCTTCCGACCTTCTGATAAGGCAAGTATATGGAAAATGCCAATGGCTCCATGCTCCCCTATCCCCTTGGAAGAGACACAAAGGAGCACAGCTTATTCTAAGGTCTCCCAGAAAGGCAAGGGCCACTGAGAGCATGACCCAGCTCCCCTGGCTCCTCAGTTTAGCCTTTTGTCCTCTTGGACCCAATAACCTCTTTCTGCCCCTGTATGGTCAGAATTGGTGATGGATGCTTATTCTCAAATAGTTTTCAATTAGCCAAAGTGCACACAACCCTTTTCAGAACCTCTTTCAAATGCTTTTAGAGCAACATGGAGAAAGGAATCTAAAAACAATTCTCTAAAGCTGCAATAAAGACATGGGGACCCTGAGAGAGCAGCTGTGGGCAGTTGTTCTCACATTTAATATTGTAGGTTTCTTTATAAGCCCTCTGTAAGGGTGCTGGAAACTCCTTTCATGTCGATCGTCCAGGAATAATAAGTCAGGGGTCTACTCTTGAGTTCTGTGTCCCCATAGGATAGAGCGCAAGACCCCTATGATCCAGGTTTCAAAGTTTTGAAAATATTTCCTTGCTATAGACTGTTTTCCAAGGAATGACTTCACAGTGGAAAGTTCGCAACGGAAAGTTCATTCTGCTCCTGGGCCCGCAAACGCTAGAGGTGTAGCTTGATATGGAAAACAAAGCAAAATAAAATATATACGCACATATACACACATGTATACACACATATATGTCTGTATAAACATATATGTATGGGTACGTGCGTATGTGTTTCTATATATACATATGTGTTTATATATCATAAGAAAATATATGTACTATATACGCATACATATATATGTCTGTATATACACACAAACGTGTATGTATGTGTGTGTGTATATATATATATATATATATATGCATATATATCTCTTCTATCTCCGTAAGACACAGTATAAGTAGCTGGGCATCGAGGTAGTGCAGTAGATAGAGTGCTGGCTTGGAGGCAGGAAGGACAGAGTTCAAATCTGACTTAGGTGATACTATCTATGTGACCCTGGACAAGTCACTTTACCCTATTTGCCTCCATTTCCTCAACTGTAAAATGAGCTGGAGAAGGAAACTACAAATTACTTCAGTATTTGTGCTTGTTTGCCTCAGTTTTCTCATCTGTAAAATGAGCTGGAGAAGGAAATGGTAAACCCTCTAGTATCTTTGCCAAGAAAAACCCTAAATTGGGTCCCAAAGGGGACTTGATTGAAAGAACTGGATAACAGCCTAGGTAGGTAGCTAGGGACAGGTAGCTAGACTTCCTTTGGGATCAGATATAAAGACCTTCTTCAGTACTTAAACTTTTCTCTTAAAGATAATTTTATTAAGTATTGAAATTTCGGAGGTTCTCAAAAAATATTCTCTTAAAATACAAATGTCCCTAGAAGGAGTAACATTTGAAGTTAACAAGCTCAACACATTAAATGGAGTTTGTTGGTCTATTTCTTTCTGCTGAGGGTAGCTTGTTAATACAAAACATCTATGGAATGGGTCACAAAAAAGGTTCGTATGGGTATGGAGGGCAGAATTAGAGTGTGGAGCAGCACTCCTGAAGTTGGGAATACTCTCTGGGGAGGTCAGGTGAGAATGGAGGATCAGAGCAGAGATAGATGGGAAATACCAAAGGTTAGGTCTGAGGGAGGGAGGAGGTACCCCCAAACAGAACTTAACTTTCCAGTTTTGTTGCCCCAGATGGAATGTTCCTACCTTTTCCTGAAGGGGATACCCCCTGACTAGGGCAGAGGTCCCACAGTGCTCTACTTGAAGAGCCTAAGGTCCTTTCAGTTGTTTCTAACCACAGTTAGGCTCAGTAGGGAGTTGATTAAGATAGCCTTGGGAATTCTCACTTTTCCCCAGCTCCAATAGCTGTTCTAGGTTGCTAGTCTGAAGGATGCTTTGCAAGCTCATATCTCTTCCCTTTGCGCCACACAGATGACGAATACTCAGTCATAACTTTCCCTAATAAAGCTCTCTCTGAGGCTGACCTTCAAGCATATGTATATTTAAACTGAGTCATGAGTGCAGAGAAAACACACAGCAAGATATGTGTCTCATGGATTGACCAGCTTTTCTGCCCTTCCTGTGTGGTACCAATGTGAAATATGGCAAAAATATTCACATTCCTCACCTTAAGGAGGTGCCTTAGTTGCAAGTGTTTGGACAATCTAATATTTAACTTGATTTAATGTTTAAATATTAAACAGTTGAGCAAACTGAGGCAGACAGAGGTTAAGTGACTTTAGGTCTCTTTGACCCTGCACCCCGGTTCTATCTACTGCACTAGCTAGGGGCCTCACAGTCAGTGCTTAAATGCTTGCTACCTGATTGCTCTACTTCTGAGGAGGGCTTCCCTGTTAGAATGTGAGCTCCTTGAAAGCAGGATTTTTAAAAAAATTTGTTTTCTTGTTTTGTTTTATTTTTCCTTTGTATCCCCAGAGCCAGTGCCTATTATTCATGGGGTTTTCTTGGTGAAGATACTGGAGTGGTTTGCCATTTCCTTCTCCAGTGTACCCCCATTTTACATATGAGGAACTGAAGCAAATAGGGGGTAGGTGACTTGCCCAGGGTCACACAGCTAGTAAGTGCCTGAGGCCAGAACTGAATGTAGATCTTGTAGACTCCAAACCCAGGGCTCTATTCATTGTACCACCTAAATGCCTGGCACATAGTAAATATTACTTAAATAGATTAAACCCTTAATAAATGCTTGTTGATTGACTGGCTAACCTGTGACCTTTGTTCTTCACCGCTAGTGATACCCTGAATGGAATTTTTCCCCAGAGAACTTTCCTCAGTTCCTTGCAAAGCAGCCTGGTCCAACTCCAGTGGAGCAGACAGGAGTGTGAAACTGCTGTGATGGACTTCAAACCATTCACCTTTCCCCACCCCTCATGTGTAACTAGGACTCTGTCAGAAGTATAAACACACTCAAGCTTCTGAGGTCCTCCAAAGGTTAAAAGTGAAACTATCATGCATGTTGGAAGACAATAGAGTACACTTGACCAAAACTTGGGCTGCTGGAAGGAACCAGAGGGACAGGACACTTTATTTGGAAATTAATATTCCTTAAGCCACCTCTGGCCACAGAGATCATAATCAGGTAAGTCTGGTCTTGTTGAGGTTATTAGTTTACCTAGAGCCAGAACTCTGAATGAGTACTGTAATTAAAAACAAAACAGAAAACAACACCCACTGAAGTACATGGGCAGATGGAATCCAAGTGCTCACTGGTCTCCCAGCCGCCCTCACCCTTGGCTTTTTTGTTATTGCTTTGGGGAGGGATTTGAGGAAGAGCTGGTTAGGAGAAAATGAAAGAGAGTCATTTCAAGCAAGTGAGAAGACAGGTGGAATGATTTTCACCTGGGCCCAGCAGTGCGCAGGTGGTTGGGTTTCCATCTAATGAACTTCACTAGTGGAAAACTACTAACGGTTGTGTAGAAAAGTAAAGTACTGAGTGTCTCTGACTCCTTTCTTACTGGAGACCAAATGTTCTTAACCTTCTTTGTGTTACGGACCCCTGTGACTACATGCTGAAGCCTGTGGGCCCTTTCTCAGAATAATGGGTTTTTTAAAATTTATTTATTTATTTTTAGTTTTCAACATTCATTTTTATAAGATTTTGAGTTCCAAATTTTTCTCCTTTCTGTCTCCTTACCTCTCCCCCACAAGGCATTCAATCTGATATATGTACAATCATATTAAATATTTTTCCACCTCAGTCATGTTGTGAAAGAAGAATCAGAACAAAAGGTGAAAACCACAAAAAAGAAAGAACACCAAGAAAAGAGAAAATAGTAAGCTTCTATATTGCATTCAGACTCCATAGTTCTTTCTCTGATGTGGATAGCATCTTCTATCATGGGTCTTTTAGAACTGACTTAGATGATTGAGAAGATCTAGGTCTATGAAGGTTGATCCTTGCACAATGTTGTTACTATGTACAATGTTCTTCTGGTTCTTCTCAGTTAACTCAACATAAGTTCATGTAAGTCTTTCCAGGTTTTTCTGAAATCTGCCTGCTCATCATTTCTTATGAAACAATAGTACTCCATTACATCCCTATATCACAACTGGTTCAGCCATTCCCCAATTAATACATCCCCTCAGTTTCCAATTCTTTGCCACCACAAAAAGAATTGTTACAAATATTTTTGTACATGTGTGTCTTTTCCCATTTTTGTGATTTCTTTGGAATACAGATCCAATAGATTGCTGGATCCAAAGATATGCACAGTTTATACTCTTTAGGGCATAGTTCCAAATTGCTCTCCAGAATGGTCAGATCAGTTCACAATTCCACCAACAATGCATTAGTGTTCCAATTTTCCCACATCTCCAACATTTATAATTTTCCCTTTTTGTCATGTTAGGTAATCTGATAGGTGTGATGTGATATCTGAGAATTGTTTTAATTTGCATTTCTCTAATCAACAGTAATTTAGAGCATTTTTATATGACTATAGATAGCTTAATTTCTTCATTTGAAAACTACTTATTCATATACTTTGACCATTTATCAGTTAGGAACAGAATAATGTTTTTAAATGCATAAAAATCTCTCCATTTCTCTGTCCCTCCCCCTATGCATGTGTACATACAAGTTTATATACACACATGTATAGATGATAGATATAGGTATACGTGTGTATACAGGCATGCCTCATTTTGAGTTCTTCGCTTTATTGCACTTGGTAGATAGTGTTTTCTTTACAAACTGAAGGCATATAACCCTTCATTGAGCAAGTGTGTTGGTGCCATGTTTCTAACAGCACATGTTCACATTGTGTCTCTGTGTCACATTTTAGTAATTCTTACAATATTTCAAACTTTTCATTATGATTATATGTTATGGTGATCTGTGATCAATGGTCTTTGACGTTACTATTGTAATTGATTTCAAGCACTATGGACTGCACGTATATGGCAGGAAAATTAATTGATAAATGTGTGTGTTCTGACTATTCTACTGACTGGCAGTTTCCAGTCTCTCCTTGAGCCTACCTTTTCCCTGAGACACAATGATATTGAAGAATGTTACATAAACTTAGTTGATAAAATAGCAGCAGGCTTTAAGAGGATTGACTCCAATTTTGAAAGAAGTTTTACTCTTGGTAAAATACTAACAAACAGCATCATTATGCATCAGAGCAATCTTCACTGGCTCATTTAAAGAAATTGCCACAGCCCTCCCATCGTTCAGCAAACAACCTCCTGATCAGTCATCAGCCATCAACATCAAGGCAAGACCGCAGCAAAAACATTATGACTTGCTAAAGGTGCGGAGGCTAGTGCTGATATATGTACAATCATATTAAATATTTTTCCTCATTAGTCAGGTTGTGAAAGAAGAATTTTTTTTAGCAATAAAGTATTTTTAAATTAAAGTGTATACATTTAAAAAACACAATCTTATTGCACATTTAATGGACTACACTGTGGTATAAACATAACTTTTATATGCATTGGGAAACTAAAAAATTGTGTGACTCATTTGATTGTGGTAGTCTGGAATTGAAGATGTGATATCTCCAAGGTATGCCTACACACACACACATACACACACACACATACACACACACACACAAAACCAAATATATTGAAATATAGTTATAAATTTTTTTGTAAAGAGTTTTATAGACCCCAGGTTAACAGTCTGTGTCCTAGACCTATTCTTCTGTTTTGTCTGGACATTAGCTTAGAGATTTCTGCTCTTTTTGAAGGGATTGTGTCTAATTCTTCCCTCTGTGCCATTTGATATGCTCCATGGCACCTCTCCTTTCTATCCTCCTTTTCCTCTCACACTGCTTTCACCCAAATTCAGGACATCATCACCTTTTACTTGAACTTTTGCCCAATTAAGCTCATCATTGGAAGTTTCTCCTGTGGCTAATTCATAGTTCATACTGCTGATCCAAAGAATCTTCCTACAGCATTTGTCCATGTCTCTCTCCCTATCGAGAACCTTCTGTGGCTCCCTATTCTTTAAGAAATGTAGTAGAAACTCTTCAGTTTGGCTTTTAAGTGAAGTCCTTCACAATTAACCTCTCCCTTACTTTTACGGGTTAACTTCTCATCACTTCACTTTTTATACTGGCATTCCCCATCCCCAGGCTGGCCTGAACTCACTTCTGAACTTGTCACTTCATCTACTACCTCTCAGCCTTTGTATAGATTCTCCCCAGTCAGAAAGGCCTAGGTTCAGATCCTACCTCTGACATAAGCTGGCTCTGTGACCCTGGCCAAATCACTTACTCTATGTTGCACAGCAGGTACTGATTGATGACTCAGGTATAAGGTGAGTGTCTTCAAGTCAGTATAAAAAAAAGGAGATAGCCATACGATGTGGCTGGTGAGGATGGTGGCTTATTGCCCCAGAAAGATGAATTTAAAAGCTTGCATGTGTTTATAGTCTCAAAGATTGGCAGATCCATACATAACTAGGAATTCTTACATCTTGGGAAACTCAGTTGGGAGGGAGAGTACAGAGCACCAGGAGAGAGGGCAGTACATCTCTCAGAGTGCCTACACCATTCGTAAGGTTTGGGGAACACACACACACACACACACACACACACACACACACTTACAACGGACTGCCTTTTGTTATCCTGATTACAATATCCAGCTGCTTGAAACTGAAGTATGTTTTCAGGAGATTTTTCAGGGAAGTATACTTTCAGGGATGCTTTGCTTTTAATAGAATGTCCAGGCTATGGGGGCATATGTTGTGGACAAGTATTTAACTGACAGCTTCCTAGAGGAAAATGCAAGGAAGCTGTGGTGCTGTGCAAAAACTTGACATTTATTATGCAGAAGAGATAATCTGGTTACACTTTCCATTCCTGCCTAGGCCTTGTCACAGGCACAGTGGACTGCTTTGGATGTAACATCCTGGTTACCCGAGGAATAATCGCCTGTATCTGGCCTTGTCATCATTGTTTTGGTTGGCTGGGCTTTAAGTTTTGTCTGTTTACATCATCTGTGATCTGTGGGTAAGTGGTTAAAGAGTCTGGCCAATCAGATCCTATGATACTGAAACAGCCTCAACTGAAGAAATCCAAGATGAAAACCGGATCCCTTAATATTGGAGGGAGAAAGGGGGAGAGGCAGAAAGGTAGAGAAAATTTCCCCCCAAATCAAACAAAATAGTAGTTAGGCAGCTTATTATCACAGAGATGATGAGACTTTTTTTTTTAATAGTCTATTCTAAAGGTGATGGCTCTTAGATAAATATTCCTATATAACTAAGTAACTGCTAAAGGAAAGTTGGGCTTTTTGAAGAGGATAACCAGCTTTCCTAGGTTAATCACTTGGTTTCAGAGAACAAGAGGGAATGATACGAAAGCATTTAATGAAACTACCAGACTGGCCAACTTTTATACAGTAATAAACATAGCTGACAATCAGGGCTGTATCAGAGCTGTAACCAGAGTGGGGCAGCTGGGTTTGGTACCTTTTCCACAGGTGCCAATCTGGAAGGGGGCACTTTGCCCTTTCTGTGGTTTAGAGACCAAAGTTCTTATGCCTTCTGAATTTCTGGAAGGTGAGGTTAAGCCACATTTGGGGTCCCCATTAGGAACTGCCTGACTTTGGTTGGGATGATCTGCTCCTGGTGTACTGTAGTTGACCCCGCACTAATCTGTTAATCACTACTATGGCAAGGAATTCCCTTGTACAGACCCTGCCCTGAGTGGGATAACTAATAGGACCAGTGTCAATTGGACTTTCTACTCCCTCACTTAGCTGTTTTATAGAGTATCTGTCTTTGAAACCTCAGGCTCTATGAAGTTCATATCAGTGGCCAAAAATAAATCAGATTTCCCCCCTCTCTTTCAGTGTAATTGCCATTGAAAATAAGGAATAGGTCAAGGATGCAATGTACCGAGGACCTTATTCTACTCTAATCACGTGAAGTCTCTCCAGAACAACAAACATATCATTCCTGAAGTTTCCGGTGCCCTATTATCAGCACCCTTGATTGAAAGAAACAATTCCCCATCCTTGGAGAAGCCTGACCTTTGTTGCTGGAATTCCAGCAGGAATCCTTATGGCTCTTTCTTCTTGGTTAGAATGAGGTCTACAGAAGCATACCACGTCCCTGGGAGCAGTCACCTCCCCTGGGAGGGCCAAGATTCTATCCCCAACAGCTCTAGCTCTTTAAGTAATCTTCCTCTCTGTGTACTTTCTGCTGTGGAAGAGCTTCCCCCTTCCTGTCTGTGAAGGAGTCAAGACTTCCAAGTCCCCCACTCATCCCTCCCCAATCATTCTTTGACCCCTTTGCCTCATTGTATCTTTCCCTCCTTTGGGTGAAGGTATATGGGTGGGGAATGGTAGTACCTCAAATGTTTTTGTACCAGTTGCACAATTTCCTGGTTACCTTACTATGTAGTAATTTGCAGTATGGTATAAAAATTACTTCAGCTCAAGTCTAGGCAAACATGGTTTGAAACACTCAGTAGCTCTTTGAAATCACAAATACCATCATTTAAAAATGATCTTAAACCTCAGAGTCCATCTAAATGTGGCCCAATCAGATCTGGTTTTCAAGTGAGGTCCTCACAGATAACTCTATGCCAACCACATATTAGTGGCTTTAGTTGTAAATGAATCAGACTCGAAGTCACAAACATTGACATTATTGTAAATGGGGGCAGTGGATTTTCCTCCAAAGAATAAAAGAAAAATAAGACTTGACCGCCTTTAAAAATAGCCCTTGATCCTAAGCTTCCTAGATCTGCCAAATGACTCTTTTTTTGCCTTGCTTTTGGTTCACTTAGACACAGAAGAATAAATCCTCCTGATTTTTTCCTCCCTCCCTTTGGAAAACGTTATGACATAAATGTTTGGTTCCTCTTAATACCCCCACTTTGTGAGCAAAAAGTAATTATTAGCCAGCAGCTCCACTTTTCTTTTCTTGTTCTACTTTTTCATCTTATGTAAAGGCAGAAGAAACAACAAAGCCATCTCTGTGCTCCTATTCTCTCCAAGGGTAAAGTTCCCTCAAAGAGCTTGACATCCAATTGGTGGTTACCATACCATGGCATTTAATTACTCTCGACGTTTAATCCATCACGATATAAGAAAAGAAAATATAGCCTGTCTCCTCCTCAGAAAAAAAAAAAAAGGAGAGCGTAATCCGGTAATTAAAATGGTAACTAAAGTTCTAAGAATAATGAGAAACTACATGACGAGCTGCATCATATCAAGGCAAATGGAACAGTCACAGGAAGCAGGCTCTGAAACTCAGCTCCCCCCTCCCGTTCCCTTCCCCCACCTCATTTTTTTCTCCTGTCCAGATAATCATGAGTCATCATCCTGAACAAATGAATAATTGTTTAATTTAAATCAGCCAGTGTCGCTGGGCCATCATTTATCTCTGCTCAGCCCTCATTTATGGGCAAGTCATGCAGAATTATATAACTTTCTTTTCTTCCACTAAAGCCGTTCTTATCTTCTCCCCATCATATTGCAGGCAGACTGGACATGGTCAGGACTGCTTGGACCCTCTGCCGGCCTGGGTCATGGGTGTTCAAGGAAGCGGAAGGCTGAGTGCCTCATGACTTGAGATGCTCTTGGATATTTGTGCTTGGGATTTGGGTGGGAGTTGGATTTGGACGTGCAGGGTGGTTGTTTGCCGGAGTGCAACTGTGTGTGGGTGTGTGGGAGGAGAATGGATGGGGAGGCTGATTCCAAAGAATATTTTTCAGTAGGGGTAGTGGCAAACGGGAAGCAAGGGAATACCCCACCCCCACCCCAGGTTTTTCTTTTAAGGGTTGGCCATCGCAACTGGATTCATATTGTTTGGATTAATGATTGAAGGGAGAGGAAGCTGGAGCAATGAGATTTCGGCAGCATGTTCACGTTCAAATGATAAATTGCATTAAAGCGCTGAAAGGAACAACAGCTGCAGTTCATGAAAAGCCAAATTTATCTAAATTTATCCAGTTGATCAGTCAAAATCATCAGGAAAGCTCCCGCTCCATAATCACTTTTTCTTCAGGTTTACAGGACAGTGGGGGAGGAATAGAGCCCCTTCCCTCATCCTTTTGGCTTGTACCTTTTGGATATAAGGTGACTACCACCAACTTGTGACCCAGAAGTCATTTCTAGATATTTGTTGGTGAAAGAAAGAGGAAATTTTGATATCAATGTCAGTTATCCCTACTAGAAAGTTGTTTTTTTTTTAAATTGTAACTCATATATACATATGTAATCACTCACTGACATTTATACAGTACTTGAAAAATGCTTTACTTACATTATCTCATTTGAGCCTCACAAACAATTAAGAAATAGGCGGCATGGGTATTATTCCAGTCTTTTCATAAATGGAGGAGACTCAGGCTTAGAAAGGGTCAGTAGTAAGCATTGGAGCTAAGATTTGAACAGTTAATCAATCGATCGACATTTATCAAGTTCCTGATATGCTTGGGCTCTTGCTAAGCACCAGGGATGTAAAAAGAGACAAAGTATGGTCTCTGCCCTCAAGGAACTGAGAATCTAATGGGGAAGACAAGATGCATAAATATATACAAAGCAAGATATCTGTGGGATATATAAGAAAGTAATTAACATATGGAAGGAACTAGAATTAAGAGAAGATGGGGAAGGCTTCTTTGAAGTCCAATGTGACTGGCTTTTCCTCTCTCAAATAATAAAGCTATACATATAGTCTGGAGATCATATTAAGTGATATTTACATAGTTCTTAAAAGTTCATTCAACCTTTAATGAAGTATCTTATTTGAGGTAGAGTAAATGTGGAAGGAAAGTACTGTAGGTATTATTCTCATTTTATAAACAAGGAAATTGAGGATCAGAGAGGTTAAGGGTTACCCATGGTCACACAGCTAGTGGCAAGATTCAAACTCAGGTCTCCCTGCCTTGAAATTCATCACTATATTTACTGTTCTTCAGTATCTTTGGAAAGAAAATTCATGTTGGATAATCATGTTGTTTAGTTGTTTCAGTCATATCCAACTCTTTGTGACCCCTTTAGAGTTTTCTTGGCAAAGATAAAGTGATTTGCCAATTACCTTTCCAGCTCATTTTGCAGATGAGGAAATTGAGGCAAACAGGGTAAAGAGACTTGCCCAGGGTCACACAACTAGTAAGTGTCTGAGGCCAGATTTGAATTCAGGAAGATAGTCTTCCTGACTTCAGCGTCAGCATTCTATCCACTGCTCCACCTCGGTGCCCCAAGGAAAATAATAATTATGATGACAACAGTAGTGTCCACTTGTAGCACACTTGATGCTTTTGAAAGCATTCCCCCATACCTTGTCCCATATGAACTTCACAATAAACTCATGAAGCAAGTAAGCCAGGCAATATTTGCACAATGGATAGAACAGAGTCTGGAGTCAGGACGATCTGAGTTAAAATCTGACCTCAGATACTTCCTAGTTTTGTGATTCTGGGTATGTCACTTAACCTGTATTTGCTTCAGGTTCCTCAATTGCAAAACGGGGACAATAATTGCACCTACCCCCCAAGACTGTTGTGAGGGTCAAATGAGGTAGTAATTGTAAAATATTTAACATGGAATCTGGTACAGAGTAGGTGCTTAATAAATGCATGTTTATGCCCCTCCCCCCAACCCTTATGCTCCACGGTGAATATAGATGAGGAAATGGAAGATAAGAACAATCAGATGTCTTTCCTAAAATCACAATCAAGTTAGTGATAGAGCTGGGACTAGAGCTTGGTTCCCAGTTTCCTGGTTGTACTCTGACATGCTACAAAGTCAGAATGTACTCAGGAGACTGGCATGCCTCTTGGTGCTTCAAGTCCTGGCATGGAGAAAGAAAGCCGAACAATTTTGGAGAGGTAGCGCCAATAGTTCCGTGCTAGTCTGCCTAATTCTATGCGTGCCACCTAATGTGCTTGGGCACACCGCTCCTCTCCTCACCTCCAGCATGAAAATGCACAGTCTGTAGAGTTCCATTAGAACTTACCATATGTTTGTGTGCTGGTGCTTGATTGAACCCCAGGGAAGGCATAATGGATCTCAGTTACTCCAACACATGGAAGGGTTCCAGACATTTAATGGTCTTCCTTGAGGTGATGTATAGAAGGATTTTAATATGCTATGCATAATCAGAGAGTGTTGATGCTCACGATGCACCACATTTTCTTCTGCTGACCTTCTGGAAAAGTCTGTGCATCTGTTACTTCTGGAGTCATTTCAGAAAAATAGATAAATAAGAGGAGCAGTTGGGAATAGGAAAGAGGTCCTATGCCCTTCAGGCCTGAGGATGCCCATGGAAGATGTGGCTTTATTTGCTCCCAGACCTAGTAGAGAGGAGAAGCTGATTGGGTTGTGATGGTGTTTTAGTCAAGACAAAGATAAAAGAGTAGACAATATTTACATTTGCCATTTGGACTCCTTTTTTCTTCTTCCCCAAGAGCTCTTTAAAAACTGATGATGATATAAAAGACCAAATGAATGGGAAGATCATCATTGGTAATGGAGAGAGGCTCCAGGGAAGAAATGTTGAACTTGTGTCTCATCTGCCAAAGGTGAACTGCTTCTGGCTGCTGAGCATCAGGGAGGCTGAATAGAAGTAAAAATGTATTTCTACCAGTAATTTTCTTGGTCCTGTGTTTTTAATTCATGCAGCATGAAGGCTGGCTTGAGGGCATCTGTATAGGAAGATACACAAATAGAGATATTGTGAAACCTGGAGCATGTTTGCCCAGGGGCCAGAGCCCATTGAGTAACAGAGGAAAAGTTGGTGGCCAAGTCAATGATTCTAAGATCCAGGGACCCAATACTTGGGAGAAATTAGGCTGGACCCCAAATGATCCTAGGCCATGGCCAAATAAAGAATCAATCTCAGAGTAGGTGATTCCAACTCAAAGTACTGGTTCAAAGCTTTGCCAAGTCTCTTCAGCTCATCATCCAGGCTTTCTGCCATACCTCCCAGTCCATGAAATTGAACCAGATTCTTCTTGGATCTTTTTCTTTCTGGTAGGGCCTGCTATCACTCTACTGTCTTTGGACAAACTTGCTCTTGATGGATCACACATCAGGGTGGGGAGGGGTGGTTCACACTTCCTGCTTTACTTTTTCTGAAAGTAAATTGAAGTGACATATGAATAAAGTTTCTGGTAGCTAACACTGATAAAGTGTTTTTGAAGTTTTCAAAGTGCCTTATATTATGTGTACAGTGCCTGGTACTTGGTGCTTAGTAAATGCTTGTCAACTGATTGTTATCATTGGAGCCTTAGAGCAACCCTGTGAGGTACTATGGGCATTATTAACCAGATTTTATAGACAAT